>NC_091328.1:11281286-11286286 GCF_038502225.1 Cherax quadricarinatus
CCACACACACACCCACACACACCCACACACACACACAAACACACACACCCACACACCCACACACACCCACACACACCCACACACACCCACCCACACACCCACCCACACACCCACCCACACCCCCCCACCCCTCCCCACACACACACGCAACACACACACAACACACACACACACACACATATTGCCAGACTCACACATACACTCCCCCCCTCCCCCACCGACATCTCACTCCTTCACCTGATCCCTCCCCTCCCTCTTTCACCCTCCCCCTCCCCACCTCTCCCTCACCCACTTACCCACTTGCTTCACTCTTCTTCCCACTCCCCCTCCCCACTACTCACCCATATAGCCACAGTTCCTCCTCTACCTCCCCCCCCACACTCTGACATATACAATACTAACCTAACATACAGAATTACATAGGTTTCCCACTCTGAGGCAATCAGGATAAAACAAAAATGGGTTGCCAGAGAGCAACAAGAAAACCCAAGGGACAGGAGGAGGAAACTGCAAAGGAAGATTGGGCAGCAGAGCTCACAAAAAGGGAACAAGAATGGGAAAAGAAACAGGAAGAACTTAGCATGAGAATGGAAGAGAGGATAGACATGGAAAGCAGGAAGTGGGAGGTGAAAGTCAAAGCAGCAGAGGCCAGGATGCAGAGTTTAGAAGAGGAACTGGAAAATCTGAAACAGCCTAAAGAACTAAAGAACATTATGGGATTGACAACAGAGGCCGCTACCTCAGCCACAAATAAGGGGACTGTAGGGAAAGGAGGAGCAAAACTGCATGTAGAAGCTCTATCAGTGGAGACTGTAGTAAATGAAAGAGCTAAGCTATATGTGGAGGCCCTAAAAGACCACAACAGAGCCCAGGGAAAGCCGAGATGGGAAAATGACAGGCCACTGAGCCCATGTACAGTAGCTAGTGAAACTGAAGAAAGGAAAGCTGCAATTGAGGAAATCAAATTGAATGAGGGGATACACAGGGATATGCAGTGGGAGAATGAAAGGGTGAGGTCAGTCTTTGTGTATGGGCTACAGGAAGTTGAAGGGGAAACATATGAAGCAAGAAAACAAGGGGAAAAAAAAAAGCAATTGAAAGCATCATGAAAGTAATCGGAGAAGACGACATGACCCAGCTGGAAAATTTTCGGAGAATAGGGGGGTTTGTAAAAAAAAGAAACCGGCCAGTGAAAGTGACCTTCAAGGCAGAATCGACTCGGAACAGGATACTGCAGGAAAAAGCACGATTAAGGAACATGCCGGGATACAGGAAGGTGTATCTCGACCACGACAGAACACAAGACGAAAGGCGGAAACTGAGAGAGATGGTACAAAGGCGAAAGGAGGAAAGAGAGGGGATGGAGAAGACAGACAGGAGATCCCAGACACAGGAAGAAGATCAAATACAACCTCCCTCACAGCTTCCTATAGAAGCCTCCCAACCAGGTCAACCCCAGTGCAGCCAAACACTCTAAACCACAACACCCATGCCATATCCAATGCCCCCACCCACTACATTACAAACTCCACCCCCACAGCAACCACCCATAGTTCCTTATCAGGTCTCCCACTTCCCCAACCCCAATACACCTCCCAGACCACAGTCTTAGAAAAGAAGTTGAAGGTATGGTATACAAATGCAGATGGAATAACAAATAAGTATGAGGAGTGGCACGAAAGAATCAAGGAGACATCCCCAGACATAATAGCACTCACAGAAACAAAACTCACCAGAATAATAACAGATTCAATCTTTCCACCCGGATATCAAATCTTCAGGAAAGACAGAGGGAGGAGAGGGGGAGGAGGAGTTGCACTGCTCATTAAAAGCCAGTGGGGTTTTGAGAAAATGGAAGGAATGGATGGCACGGGTGAAAGGGACTACTTAGTAGGAACAATCCAGTCTGAGGGACATAAGGTGATAATTGCAGTAATGTACAACCCACCACAGAACTGCAGGAGACCAAGAGAAGAATACGACGAGAGCAACAGAGCCATGGTCGACACACTAGGCGAGGTGGCCAGGAGAGCACACGTGGGGGGAGCAAAGTTACTAGTTATGGGTGATTTCAATCACAAGGAGATTGACTGGGAAAACCTGGAGCCCCATGGGGGTTCCGAAACATGGAGAGCCAAGATGATGGATGTGGTACTGGAAAACCTCATGCATCAACATGTTAGAGACACTACCAAAGAGAGAGGAGAAGATGAACCAGCAAGACTGGACCTTGTATTCACCTTGAGTAGTTCAGACATCGAGGATATCTTGTATGAAAGGCCCCTGGGAGCTAGTGATCATGTGGTTCTGTGCTTCGACTACATAGTTGAGCTCCAAGTGGAGAGAGTAGCAGGAATAGGATGGGAAAAACCAAACTACAAAAGGGGGAACTACTCAGGCATGAGGAACTTCCTTCAAAACATTCAGTGGGAGAGGGAACTGACAGGAAAACCAGTACAAGAAATGATGGACTATGTGGCAACAAAATGCAAGGAGGCAGAGGAGAGGTTTGTTCCCAAGGGAAACAGAAATAATGGGAAGAACAGAACGAGTCCTTGGTTCACCCAAAGGTGTAGGGAGGCAAAAACTAGGTGTACTAGAGAATGGAAAAGGTACAGAAGACAGAGAACTCAGGAAAATAAAGAGATTAGCCGAAGAGCCAGAAATGAATATGCACAGATAAGAAGGGAGGCTCAGCGACAATATGAAAATGACATAGCATCGAAAGTCAAGACTGACCCGAAGCTGTTGTACAGCCACATCAGGAGGAAAACAACAGTCAAGGACCAGGTAATCAGACTGAGGAAGGGTGATGGGGAATTCACAAGCAACGACCGAGAGGTATGTCAGGAGCTCAACACGAGATTTAAAGAAGTATTTACAGTGGAAACCAGTAGGACTCCAGGAAATTAGAACAGGGGGGTACACCAGCAAGTGCTGGATGAGGTACATATAACCAAGGAGGAAGTGAAGAAGCTGCTATGCGAACTTGACACCTCAAAGGCGGTGGGACCAGACAACATCTCTCCGTGGGTCCTTAAAGAGGGAGCAGAGATATTGTGTGTGCCATTAACAAAGATCTTCAACACATCATTTGAAACTGGGCAACTCCCTGAGGTATGGAAGATGGCAAATGTAGTCCCAATTTTTAAAAAGGGAGACAGACATGAGGCACTAAACTACAGACCTGTATCACTAACGTGTATAGTATGCAAGGTCATGGAGAAGATCATCAGGAGGAGAGTGGTGAAGCACCTGGAAAGAAACAAGTGTATAATTGACAACCAGCATGGTTTCAGGGAAGGAAAATCCTGTGTCACAAACCTACTAGAGTTTTATGACAAGGTGACAGAAGTAAGACAAGAGAGAGAGGGGTGGATCGACTGCATTTTTTTGGACTGCAAAAAGGCCTTCGACACAGTTCCTCACAAGAGGTTACTGCAAAAGCTAGAAGATCAGGCACACATAACAGGAAAGGCACTGCAATGGATCAGAGAATACCTGACAGGGAGGCAACAACGAGTCATGGTACGTGACGAGGTGTCAGAGTGGGCGCTTGTGACAAGCGGGGTTCCACAGGGGTCAGTCCTAGGACCTGTGCTGTTCTTGGTATATGTGAACGACATAACGGAAGGGATAGACTCAGAAGTGTCCTTGTTTGCAGATGATGTGAAGTTAATGAGAAGAATCAAATCGGATGAGGATCAGGCAGGACTACAAAGAGACCTGGACAGGCTGCAAGCCTGGTCCAGCAACTGGCTCCTTGAGTTTAACCCTGCCAAATGCAAAGTCATGAAGATTGGGGAAGGGCAAAGAAGACCGCAGACACAATATAGTTTAGATGGCCAAAGACTGCAAACCTCACTCAAGGAAAAAGATCTGGGGGTGAGTATAACACCGAGCATATCTCCTGAGGCGCACATAAATCAGATAACTGCTGCAGCATACGGGCGCCTGGCAAACCTACGGATAGCGTTCCGATACCTCAGTAAGGAGTCGTTCAAGACCCTGTATACCATTTACGTCAGGCCCATACTGGAGTATGCAGCACCAGTTTGGAATCCACACCTAGTCAAGCACGTCAAGAAATTAGAGAAAGTGCAAAGGTTTGCAACAAGACTAGTCCCAGAGCTACGGGGATTGTCCTACGAAGAAAGGTTGAGGGAAATCGGCCTGACGACACTGGAGGCCAGGAGGGTCAGGGGAGACATGATAACGACATATAAAATACTGCGCGGAATAGACAAGGTGGACAAAGACAGGATGTTCCAGAGATGGGACACAGACACAAGAGGTCACAATTGGAAGTTGAAGACTCAGATGAATCGAAGGGATGTTAGGAAGTATTTCTTCAGTCATAGAGTAGTAAAGTCATGGAATAGTCTAGAAAGTGAAGTAGTGGAGGCGGGAACCATACATAGTTTTAAGGCGAGGTATGATAAAGCTCATGTAGCAGGGAGAGAGAGGACCTAGTAGCAATCAGTGAAGAGGCGGGGCCAGGAGCTATGACTCGACCCCTGCAACCACAAATAGGTGAGTACAAATAGGTGAGTACACACACACACACACACACACACACACACACACACACACACACAACACACACACACACACACACACACACTCACATACACACACAGACACACTCACACAGGGGTCAGTCCTAGGACCAGTGCTGTTTCTGGTATTTGTGAACGACATGACGGAAGGAATAGACTCTGAGGTGTCCCTGTTTGCAGATGACGTGAAATTGATGAGAAGAATTCACTCGATCGACGACCAGGCAGAACTACAAAGGGATCTGGACAGGCTGCAGACCTGGTCCAGCAATTGGCTCCTGGAGTTCAATCCCACCAAGTGCAAAGTCATGAAGATTGGGGAAGGGCAAAGAAGGCCGCAGACGGAGTACAGTCTAGGGGGTCAGAGACTACAAACCTCACTCAAGGAAAAAGATCTTGTGAGTATAACACCAGGCACATCTCCTGAAGCGCACATCAACC
>NC_091328.1:11291286-11301286 GCF_038502225.1 Cherax quadricarinatus
TCTCCCATTCTAACCCCCATCCCGTTCTAACCCCACCCCGTTCTAACGCCACCCCGTTCTAACCCCACCCCGTTCTAACCCCACCCCGTTCTAACGCCACCCCGTTCTAACCCCACCCCGCTCTAACGCCACCCCGTTCTAATGCCACCCCGTTCTAACCCCCCCCCGTTCTAAACCCACCCCGTTCTAACCCCACCCCGTTCTAACGCCACCCCGTTCTAACCCCACCCCGTTCTAACGCCACCCCGTTCTAACCCCACCCCGTTCTAACGCCACCCCGTTCTAACCCCACCCCGTTCTAACCCCCCCCCGTTCTAACGCCACCCCGTTCTAACCCCTCCCTGTTTTCACCCCCACTCGTTCTAACACCACAGGTTCTAACTTCATCCGTTCTAATCCAATCCGTTCTAATCCCACAAATTCTAACCCCACTCGTTCAAACCCCACCCGTACCGTGGTTTGTTTACACCCTTGTTATTACAATTTCGTGAGTCTTGTAAATGATTTTCATGTGTCCAGAAAAGTTGACCTGGAAAATGAATCTTAAAATCTAAGTCATATTTCTTGAAAGTCGTAAAAATGATTCGTAATTGCTGTAAAAAAAATTAAATTGCTTTTAGTAGTACTGGAAGTCCTAGAATCACTCTTAGTTACCCTGGAAATTCTCCTAAAATAACTCTCAGTTACTCTGGAAATTCATAGAATCCCTTTCAGGTGTCCTGGAAAATCTTAGGATCAATTCAGTGTCCTGAAAAGTTGTCATATCACTGTCTGGAGAAAAGTTTATTCCGAACGTCAGTCTAAGTTTATTTTTTACTGAGAATTACCCGACATCTTACGTCTTCACGAGACGAAGAAAGACCAGCAGAGTGCAAAGCATTTAACAAGCTTCGGTTTCAGCAGTCACATGACAGGACGGTAGCACCTCTCCTGTCGTCTAACTGGTCGTAGAGAGACGTAAGCAAATAAATGAAAGGCAACTGGAAGAGTGTAATAAATGGGGAACTGAAGAGACGCCACGAAGTTAGACAAATGTTGACAATAAAATTTAAGAGAGGGGAAAAAATAAACCGATAAGGAAGTAGGTTAGGATGGGAGGGAGAAAGAAGGAAGCTACGGTAACCGCAGTAGCAAGAGGGGAAAATGCAGCGTCATGAATTATGCAAGAGGGGAATGGTAGATGGAGAAATCTGTGAGAAGAAGGGGATGGGGAAGGGGAGAGGGAAAGGGAAAGGTGGAGAGAGGGGGATGGGGGAAGGGAAAAGTTAGTGGGAGGGGAGAGGGGGTGAGGAGGAGGGGACGTTTGAATAAGGATTGAGACAAGACAGACAGACAGAGAGAGAGAGAGAGAGAGAGAGAGAGAGAGAGAGAGAGAGAGAGGAGCAGTTCTTGGGACATTGTCATCAAACTCTAATTAATTAAAAGTTAATAATTTAATCATCGTCTGAGACGGCCGGTGGAGTTTTTTTCTTTATTCCGCCTCATTAGCATACAGCTTTCCGATACGCAGCTTCGTGTTCCCCTGCCACCTTGCGGCCGCTCTGGAAGTAACGGAGCGTGTGTACTCACCTGGCGGTGTTGGTGGGGGTTGAGGCCCGGGCTCCCGCCCCCTTCCCACTCAGTCACTGAACGAACTGGAAGCATGTAAACATTTTCTCGTCGATGGCCCTGTCATACCTACTCCTAAAGCCGTGCATGAAGTCTGCCCGCGTTGCCTGGCTCTATTGTAGTGACTCCTGTCACTACACAAATTATAATTTGCACAGTACCTTTACCTAAGTTGGACATTTAACTTCTGTGGCTTTTACCACTGGGTTGCCCTTTGTGAATACCATGAGTACTTCATATGTCATGACCATGTCTCTCTAAGCCTTATCTTCTCCAGTGAGACAAGATACAGTTCCTGCAGCATTCCTGGCATGTCAGGTTGTCTCAGCTCTGGGACCAGTCTGCTGACATGTCTCTAAACTTTCCCTTGATCTTTAATACGCTTAACCAGACCATAATATTATAATATACTACCTGTAATCTTACTAAAATATCAGAGTATCGTAAAGCAATATTAACTGTTGACAAATATCCATCATATCTTTGATGAGACACAATACACGATACAAATAACCCGCACATAGGAGAGAAGAGCTTACGACGACGTGTCGGTCCGACTTGCACCATTTACAAAGTCACACTGTTACTTTGTAAATGGTCCAAGTCGGACCGACACGTCGTCGTAAGCGTCTCTCTTTTATGTGCGGAATATTTGTATTATTCTTTACTTTCGATGAGTTCCTGGAGTTTATCTACTCCCGGTGCCCGGCCAGGGGCCAGGCTCGTCTGGTGCTTGCCTGGTCAACCAGGCTACTGCTCAATCCGCTACTGTACTAAGCCATTCCCTATATCCCTGCAATATGAAAAAAATATACCACAGTGAAAATAGAGAATAAAACCTGAGCGCTTTCATGTGCTTACACACACATCTTCAGAGGATGTTGTTATTTTTTCATATATGCAATCACACGTTTTATTGTGATTTCCTCCATCCTTGAAATATTTCGGTCAGCATTTCGTAGTTACAATCACAGGTAAACAGCCACAAAAAAAAATCTACTGCATTCCTCACCACTAAAAACCCATTGTTTACGAAGCTGTATTTGTTTACCAATAACTTTCCCAAGCATAAGAAACAATAGTTTAACTCTGAGAGCGAAACGTTGTCACAGTACTTCGTATTAGTTGCACTTTTACCTGTAATGTTGCGTTTATGTAAGGTTGATGCAAGAGAAGAAGAGCTTTGAAATGAGCTGAGGTGGAGGGGTAAGCCAGCAGAAGGCCTCGCTCAGATGACCAAAAGCTCCATCATCATACGACTAACACCCGCGTCAGGGAACACTTGCCCTGTTTCCTGACAACCCTAAGACCTACCTGACCTGAGAGAGAGAGAGAGAGCAATCTGTCACTCAGTCAGAAAATCTAAATGTCAATCACTTACCTCCCGTCTCCAGGAATTGAATATTTCTACATGTAGGTTGCAAAGGTGTTCTGGCCAGGTGATACTAGTCGACCCAGGTGATTGTTGGTTGACCCAGGTGATTGTTGGTCGACTCAAGTGATGCTGGTCGACATGAGTGATTCTTGGTCGACTCATATGATTTACTTATCGATTCAGCGGATTCCAGCATTAATTTTGAGTTATCATATTGTAATATCATTGAGATTTTCCCTAATAATGAATTCATAACTTTTTCAGAGGTTTAAATTGGCATCACTGTCTTATACATCTCTCTCTCTCTCTCTCTCTCTCTCTCTCTCTCTCTCTCTCTCTCTCTCTCTCTCTCTCTCTCTCTCTCTCTCTCTCTCTCTCTCTCTCTCTCTCTCTCTCTCTGTTTTAAAACTTTGTAATAACCACTGTATGTTAACAAATACATTACAGCTACAGTATTACTGTATCATAATTTTAGCCTTGGATAGCACTGTTTAGGCAAATATTTTTGTTAGTGGGTTTGGGTTTGAAAAGGACGTGCCTAGTATGGGCCAGTAGGCCTGCTGCAGTGTTGCTCCCTTCTTCCACGACTACCGGGCTACTGTGTCACAAGCACCTTACCCTATCTATCCTGCCGTAACTATGCTACCATGACTATCCTGCCATAACTAGTCTACTATAACTACTGAATTATTCTGTATCATACTTACTGTATTATCATTTCTGTGTCATAATTACCGTAACTACCCTATCATACTTATTAAAACTACTCGACTATTACTATCCCACACTACCCTATGTACAGAAATTACTGTACCATAGCTCTTTTACCATTACCACTGTATCATAAGTACTGTACCATTACTACACTATTATCACTGTACCATAACTTTTTCTGTTCTCACAGTACCTTAACTTTTTCTGTTATAACTGTACCATAACTGCTTCACTATTATCCCTGTACCATAGCCACTGTACCATAACTGCTTCACTGTTATCCCTGTACCATAGCCACTGTACCATAACTGCTTCACTGTTATACCTGTACCATAGCCACTGTACCATAACTGCTTCACTGTTATCTCTGTACCATAGCTACTGTACCATAACTGCTTCACTGTTATCACTGTACCGTGTACCTGCAGCGTTCGCGTACCGTGAGTGTGACGGGTCGGGGACCTGGCTCTGGGAAGGCTGGACTAACTACTCCCAGTGCCTCAGCGTCATAGAGCACCAGGTCAGTACAGGTCTTTACCGATCATATAGGGGCATGACAGGTCAATAGAGGTCACCTTAGGTCAATATTATATCAGTACTGGCAAATCTGGGTTACTAGAAGTCAATCTAGGTTACTAGAAGTCAGCCTAGTCGCTAGAAGTTAGTTTGGGTCACTAAAGGTTAGTCTAGATCACTAAAGGTTAATCTTGGTCACTAAATGTTAATCTAGGTCACTACAGGAGGTCTAGGTCATTATCACTCATTCTAGATCACAAAAGGTCTGTCTATGTCACTACAGGTCGTTGTAGGTCACTAGAGGTCAGGCTAGATCACTAGATGTCAATTTAGGTCACTAAAGGTCAGTCTACATCACTAAATGTCACTCTAGGTCATTAAAGGCCAGTCTACGTCACTGAAGGTCAGTCTAGGTGACTAGAGGTCAGTCTAGGTCCTTACATGACAGTCCAGATCACTACAGGACAGTCTAGATCACTACAGTCAGTATAGATCACTAAATGTCAGTCTAGGCCACTAAATGTCAGTCTAGGTCACTAAAGGTCAGTCTAGATGAATATATCACTAGAAATCGATTTAGGTAATAATGATATCACTCCAGATTACCTTTTTGTTAATAAAAGTTTCATTAGTGAACGTGTATCCCTGTATGTAATTAGACACTGTTACATTATTACTGTGTTCTATAAATCACTGCTGTGGTGTCATTAACTTTGTAATTAAATGCTAATTCATGGTGCTGAAGTTACAGCTCCAGAAGTGATTGTTAGGAAGTTGTGAGCGAGGGTGTGAGCCAGTGGGAGTGTGAGGGAGAGAATGTTAGAGTGTGAGTTACTTTGGAAGGGTGAGTGTAAGGGCACGAGTGACTTTGGAAAAGTGAATGTAAGGGCGCGAGTGACTTTGGAAAAGTGAGTGTAAGGGCGCGAGTGACTTTGGAAAAGTGAGTGTAAGAGCGCGAGTGACTTTGGAAAAGTGAGTGTAAGAGCGCGAGTGACTTTGGAAAAGTCAGTGTAAGGGCACGAGTGACTCTGGGTAAGTGAGATGCGAACATAAAAGCGATCGTCAGGTTAGAGTGTGAGTAGGAGCGTGAGTGTGTATGTGTGTGTGTGTGTGTGTGTGTGTGTGTGTGTGTGTGTGTGTGTGTGTGTTGTGTGTGTGTGTGTGTGTGTGTGTGTGTGTGTGTGTGTGTGTGTGTGTGTGTGTGTGTGTGTTGTGTGTGTGTGTGTGTGTGTGTGTGTGTGTGTGTGTGTGTGTGTGTGTGAGACAATTTGAATGTAAGTGTGAAAGTGAGTCAGTAGAGCAAAACGTCTGTCTACTGTGAGATAATAATAGCAGAGAGCAAACACAGGCAAAATACTTATAACCTCTGACGTAATGCACCGACACACAGATCAGTACAAGGATCCCTGACTTGTTCACTCCTTATGGAAAGCTGTATAAAATTCAGTGAAGGACCCAGTCAATCCCCTCCAACAAAGGCCTGTATTAGAGGCGTTAATGGAGTCGGCGGAGGAGGAATTAATGGTTTTTAGGCTGCAATAAGAGGAGGATTTAATGTGAAAATCAACAATATTATGCTCGTTGCGAGGCTTGATTTGTGAATTCTGATTGTGGCGATGATTTCTGGTGGGTATTGAGCCTTTTATGTATATGTTAGTGGTGTTTTGTGCCTGCACGACAGGTTAATGGAGTAGTAAATACCAGACGTGTGTGTGTGTGTGTGTGTGTGTGTGTGTATGTGTGTGTGTGTGTGTGTGTGTGTGTGTGTGTGTGTGTGTGTGTGTGTGTGTGTGTGTGTGTGTGCGCAAAAGACTATCTTCACTCTTCCTTTTTTCTGTAGTTGTTGCATTCTCTCTCTTCCTTTAGTCTTTTCCTGCACTTCAGACTCATCAGGTGTGACTGCAGCCTAGTTGTAAATCTTCAGACCTTCTCGAGGTTTCGAACCTGCTTCATCAGGTGTAGGCTTCATGCTGGTTCTGCATATTCTGTAAATGGCCTGGCATATGTCATGTCATGTTTACCAAAGGATTCTTGGCTTCGATTCAAAAGCATCGTACATGATATAAATATTATTGTTGTATGGACCTTTGGCAATATGTTTGGTGTGATGTTCACTCTTGGATCCTTCTTGCTGCACGATTTTGTATTTTCTTCCCACCCGGGCTGTACTCTGTCTCCAGTCTTCTCCCTCCCAGGTTTGCATGACCTTGCACTTCTTGTCGGTGGAAGTGCAGTAACCACTTGCAGGTCATCCAAGTCAACTTGTAGTCTTTTAGCTTCTATTATTTTTCTCGTTAATTTAACATAATCGAGAAACAAAGGTACTTGGGATTCAATCTTCTCCGGCATGTAATATACGTATAAACAGAATAGCATCAGTGTACCTGGTACTGATCCTATTTGAACCCCACTTGTTGACCTTTCCAACCTTGATACCTCATCCCATACTGTCACTATTTTCTGTTCACTGAATAGTTCCCGAAGTACTGTAGGACACCGTCTTGTACCCCAGCCCGGTCTTCTGTTGTGTGAACCAGTCTGGTCGAGCGCAGTGTCAGATACTTTCCTGCAGTGCAATAATATACAGTCTCCTCATCCTTATTATGCTTGCTTGATCTCAGTTATTTTGTTATGACGGCAGGCTCATGAGAAAGAAAATCTATTCTTATATTATTGTTGTTGTTGTTCCGATTCCTACTGAGTTTCCTATGTCCGTCATATGTCTACAACTTTCTACCATCTTACTGGGGGCTGTCAGATGGCACCAGCTTCAGATCCTTATGGTGTGGTGGATCATACATTGAGGGTTCGTGGAATGGGAGGACTGAGTGTAGTGGATGCCTCCATTATGCCATTTATTACCAATGCTAATACAAATGCTCCTACTATTATGATTGCCCAGAAGGGCAGTGATATGATAAAACAAGAGTGGAAGCGCTCGGCAGGACCTATCAAATCACGGCTTGGTCTCAGACCGGGCCTCGGGGGTGTTGACCGCCGAAACCCTCTCCAGGTATAACGAAGGTCCTTTATCGGTGATTCGCCAGCCTTTTATTGGTCTTTTTATTACCCTGGAGGATCTGAAAATTAGTAAAATTTAGTTTATAATTTAGTGTGCATTTCCGTTTCTATATAGGGACTACATTTGCATTTTTCCAGGAGTCTTATAGTCACACCGTCTTTAGTTACTCGTAAAGTAGATCTTCGCTATTGGTTCACACAGTACTTCTTCTCCTTTATTCAATGTTTATGGGAGACATGTTGTCCAGTTCTATTACTTTTATTATGAAAGTTCTCTCAGTAGCTCAGTTAATTTTTTGTAGACATCGATGCCTCCCTGAATCTTTGTTAAGTTCCTAAGAGCAATCCATTAATGGCATTTACGAAACGTCTCTTCAGTTCCATACATAGCACTTCTCCGTCATTTTCTGACAGTATTCCTTCCCCTTTCTTCAGTCTGATAACATCAGCCCTGCCTTTCCTTTCTTTCTCTTGTGGCTATCGAACAGCTTCAGTTATGAAAATTCTCAATGGTTCCCGCACACACTATTTCTCCGAAAACCTTCCAGCCGACCGTCTACCACTCTTATTTTTAACGAAATATTTTCCGATATTCCATTTACAGTGCTTCATGGGGCAGTTTTATGTTACAGTCTCTTATTTTGCCAATTGTTTGCTCCAAGAAATCCTGTTTATATATGTATATATATATATATATATATATATATATATATATATATATATATATATACATGGTGTGTGGACCAGGTGTTTACAGTGAAACATATAAGTGAACAGTATTTAGATAAGGCTAAAGAGGTCTTTGTGGCATTTATGGATTTGGAAAAGGCGTATGACAGGGTGGATAGGGGGGCAATGTGGCAGATGTTGCAAGTGTATGGTGTAGGAGGTAGGTTACTGAAAGCAGTGAAGAGTTTTTACGAGGATAGTGAGGCTCAAGTTAGAGTATGTAGGAAAGAGGGAAATTTTTTCCCAGTAAAAGTAGGCCTTAGACAAGGATGTGTGATGTCACCGTGGTTGTTTAATATATTTATAGATGGGGTTGTAAGAGAAGTAAATGCGAGGGTTTTGGCAAGAGGCGTGGAGTTAAAAGATAAAGAATCACACACAAAGTGGGAGTTGTCACAGCTGCTCTTTGCTGATGACACTGTGCCTCTTTGGGAGATTCTGAAGAGAAGTTGCAGAGATTGGTGGATGAATTTGGTAGGGTGTGCAAAAGAAGAAAATTAAAGGTGAATACAGGAAAGAGTAAGGTTATGAGGATAACAAAAAGATTAGGTGATGAAAGATTGAATATCAGATTGGAGGAGAGAGTATGGAGGAGGTGAACGTATTCAGATATTTGGGAGTGGACGTGTCAGCGGATGGGTCTATGAAAGATGAGGTGAATCATAGAATTGATGAGGGAAAAAGAGTGAGTGGTGCACTTAGGAGTCTGTGGAGACAAAGAACTTTGTCCTTGGAGGCAAAGAGGGGAATGTATGAGAGTATAGTTTTACCAACGCTCTTATATGGGTGTGAAGCGTGGGTGATGAATGTTGCAGCGAGGAGAAGGCTGGAGGCAGTGGAGATGTCATGTCTGAGGGCAATGTGTGGTGTGAATATAATGCAGAGAATTCGTAGTTTGGAAGTTAGGAGGAGGTGCGGGATTACCAAAACTGTTGTCCAGAGGGCTGAGGAAGGGTTGTTGAGGTGGTTCGGACATGTAGAGAGAATGGAGCGAAACAGAATGACTTCAAGAGTGTATCAGTCTGTAGTGGAAGGAAGGCGGGGTAGGGGTCGGCCTAGGAAGGGTTGGAGGGAGGGGGTAAAGGAGGTTTTGTGTGCGAGGGGCTTGGACTTCCAGCAGGCATGCGTGAGCGTGTTTGATAGGAGTGAATGGAGACAAATGGTTTTTAATACTTGACGTGCTGTTGGAGTGTGAGCAAAGTAACATTTATGAAGGGATTCAGGGAAACCGGCAGGCCGGACTTGAGTCCTGGAGATGGGAAGTACAGTGCCTGCACTCTGAAGGAGGGGTGTTAATGTTGCAGTTTAAAAACTGTAGTGTAAAGCACCCTTCTGGCAAGACAGTGATGGAGTGAATGATGGTGATAGTTTTTCTTTTTCGGGCCACCCTGCCTTGGTGGGAATCGGCCGGTGTGATAATAAAAAAATAAATATATATATATATATATATATATATATATATTTCAGAGCTATATTTCAAATATGGCGTAACTAGTTATCATATCTCCCTGTCTTCACTTGTCTACCAGCGAGAGTATTTACTGGGATGTCAGGCTTCATAACTCATTGTCAGCGATGAATAATAATAATAATAATAATAATAATAATAATAATAATAATAATAATAATAATAATAATAATAACAATAATAATAATAATAATAATAATAATAATAATAATAATAATAATAATAATAATCATCATTCATTTCAGATACTTCTCATTTTTAGAAATCTTTTCCTTGTATGTCTGTAAATATATTTTACACATAGACAATACACATTTTTGCGATGTCTATATAACACATTCACATTTATAATATTTTTGGTCAAGCATATTAAAAATAATATACACAGCATTTCACCAGCCGTTTGAAAATAATGGCAAATACATTCAATATATATATATATATATATATATATATATATATATATATATATATATATATATATATATATATATAGATATATATATATATATATATATATATATATATATATATATATATATATATATACATACATACATATATATACA
>NC_091328.1:11305713-11313213 GCF_038502225.1 Cherax quadricarinatus
TCAGTCTGTTTCCCAGGCCTTTGTGCAGGCGTAAGGACGTCATCAGAATCTGACGTAGCCGCCCTCTTTCTCGTGACCGTCATGTTACACATTTCTTGGTCAGATGTTGCCTCTCGATGAACCTCCACCTCTACCTGAGAATGGTTTAATGATTCAACGGACGACTCCAAACCACCATCACGTCCCAAACTATCATGTCTCCGACTTTCTGGAAGCGACGACTCTCCGATGACACCACGCTCAGATGTAACGTCCCTCTCTGGCGGTGACAAAGTCTTCAACACCTCCACCAATTCCTCCTCAATCTCAAGAACCTTCTCCTGTAATTGCTGCTCCTCCTTATCCACAAGAGACGATACCTGATCAGGCAGCTGGGGGAGGGACTCCAACTCACCGCTAGTCCTGTGTGCCCGATCTACTCTCTCGCTCCACAAAACACCACGCCCTCCATCCGATGTTTGTTTCTCACCTGCCACCTTTGAAGCAGGGGCTGCGACGTCCACCACAGGTCCAGGCACACGCCTTCGCTTGTCACAGGTCGCCGCTATGTGATCATACTCACCACATAGGCGGCATGTACGTCGTTGTCCTGGGTACATTACCATGACCTGCGTCCTGAAATCTTGGAGATACACGTAGGACGGTATTGGGTGCCTCAAAGTCATTTTGAGGTTGAAAGAACCCTCTGGAAAACCAGCATAGGCACCTGCCGCCCACGTACCATGTTGAGCATAATGCACCGTCCCATACGTCTCAAAAACTTTCCTTATATCCGCCTCGTCCGCCTCAAAGGGAACGTTGCGTAACTTGATCCACGTATAATGCCGTGAAACATCTACCATTCTTACACTGACAGCTGGTGTGACGTTAAGACTTACGTCCTGAAACCTGGTGACTAACGATTCATAAACCGTTGCTGATAGCAGTTTGACGAAAATTCGTTGTCCTCCGTTCAATGCTACACCATACAAGTCACTGTCTTGTACGCCATATGTCTCCCGGATGATCTTTGGCAATAAGACTTGCGCAGAACTGGGCGTTATCGTTCCTTTAAGTAGCTCAATGCCTACAGTATTTATCCGGCGTAAATAACAAAAAGGCACAATACCGTGACTGGCGCACATAAAAGAGAGAAGCTTACACGACGGTCCGACTTGGACATTGACAAAGTCACACATGACTTTGTCAATGGTCCAAGTCGGACCGAAACGTCGTCGTAAGCTTCTCTCTTTTATGTGCGGGTTATTTGTGTATTTATCCGGCGTCTCAGACTAACCGCCATCTTGACAATCACAGTGCACTTATGTTGCTAGCCGAGGTATGACAGCACCACTGCAGCCAGGTAACTGACAAGGGAGCTCGCCTACAAACAGCAGAGGGGTGCAGAGCACAACCGCACTCTACCGTGGTCAGGCAGCGAATGTATATATGTCAGGCACCAGTTTGGAACCCACACCTGGTCAAGCACGTCAAGAAATTAGAGAAAATCCAAAGGTTTGCAACAAGATTAGTTCCAGAGCTAAGGAGAATGTCCTACGAAGAGAGGTTAAGGGAAATCGGCCTGACGACACTGAAGGACAGGAGGGTTAGGGGAGACACGATAACGACGTACAAAATACTGCAAGGAATTGACAAGTGGATAGAGACAGGATGTTCCAGAAATGGGACATAGAAACGAGGGGTCACAATTGGAAATTGAAGACTCAGATGGGTCAAAGGGATGTTAGGAAGTATTTCTTTAGTCAGAGAGTTGTCAGGAAGTGGAAGACTCTGGAAAGTGACGTAGTGGAGGCAGGGACCATACATGTTTTAAGACGAGATTTGATAAAGCAGGAAGAGAGGACCTAGTAGCGATCAGTGAAGAGGCGGTGCCAGAAGCTATGACTCGAGATTATATTATATATATTATATATTATATTATAAATACTGCGATTGGCCGAGACTCGAACCCAAGATCTCCCAGGAAAGCAGCTAGACTCTTGACACTCTAGACCTCGACACCACTATGGCAGATAACATTAATCGTCCAGTGAGAATGCTAGATATGTGATCCCTAAGGTCCGCCACATTCAGGGGAAGGTAAAGTCTAAGAGTAGCCTCATTCTCCTCACGTTTATACACCAGCCTCATGAGTATTACAAATTTTCTTTCCTCGCTTTTCACATTCCCTTAATAAGAATGTATTCTTTAATAGTTAAAACTTCGTGCTTTGTAAGTTTTTTCATTTAACTTTTCCTCTTTATATGTGAACGTCCGAGTGCAGGCGGTTATGTGGTGATCACCAAAGTTATTTACTCCGTAGTGCCATAGTGGTTAGTGTTACAACGTAAGTAACGCCTCTCGAGACCTTGTTAAGTCTAACAAACGTCCAGTGTTCTATATATATATATATATATATATATATATATTCGGTACTGTTTACCATTCATGTACAGCACTACCAGTAGCATCCTTCAACTCAATGGTTCTCAACGTGTGGGCCGCGGACCCCTTTAGTTCCTGAGTTATTCCAAGGAGACTCCTTGAAGCAACACAGCAAATATTACTGCTCCAGCCAGTGCTTGATTTTCTTAATGGAGCCTAAAATTGCAACTGTTAGCGATTTTTAGGCACTTCAAAGGAGTCCTCATACTCGACCAAGAACATCGTCTGTCTTAGTTCAGATATAACATCTCGAGTTCATTCTTTTCTCCGAGGATGAGGGTCTCCAACTCGGTTCCAGAGGTTGTACCTCCCTATATTTTATTTTAAATATCTGACGTATTAATTGTTTTTACATTCAGTGGATATATACATAAATAACCCGCACGTAGAAGAGAGCTTAAGACGACGTTTCGGTCCGATTTTGTAAATGGTCCCAAGCTGTCCGAAACGTCGTCGTAAGCTCCTCTCTCCTACGTGCGGGTTATTTGTGTATTGTTCCAGTCACTTGTTGATCCCTTTTAATCTCAGTGGATTTGGTCGTATTCCTTGAACTCAGACTGTTTCACAATACTGATCTATAAAATACACTATTGTTGCAATGGTTCATTGTAATCACATAATAAAAATAATTAACTGAGCTGTCACTGCAGCTGTTTCGAATATCAACATCTCACAGCTGAAATGGAAATCTGACTCCCATGATTTTAGCAGAGAAATTATTCGGTATGAGGTCACCTGAAGGTCACGACTCGTGATATATAATTCCCTACTTTCACTGGCTGTTTAAAGTGCTTGAAGGTCTCAGATAAGAGATCGAAATACACTCACACACATGTGTGTGTGTTTGTGTAAATGCTGGAGTTATCCCAGCATTTTTGCTCCCAACAACATATAAATAAATCCCAGGTAAGATTTTCTTTTCTTTTTTTGTCACTAATTAGACGAGTGTCAAGCAGGTTCGAGTGCCACTCGAGAGACACTCTTGCATGAAGCTAGAGTGACTCTTATATGACACTCCAGTATGACACTCTTGTATGACACACTACTAAATTGGCATTCAGAACAAAAGAAAACATATGTATATTTGTGTTTGTATGTGTAATTTATTGATGTTTAAAATTATTAATGTTTCCACGTCATTATTCTCGTGTCATGCCCCTCAAGGGAGGTTCCTCGACGCTGGTGAGGGGCTCTTGATCTAGCGAATTGGATCTGTGCTCCGGTTCCCTGAATTGAGTCTGAATACCTTCCATTTCATCCCCCACATGCACTGTATAATCCTACGGGTTTAACGCTCCCCATGATTAATAATCCCATGTCATGCTCCCACGCAATACTCCACCTAATATCTTAGGGTTATGTTCACAGGACGCTGGAGTGTGACCGGCTGAGGGTACACAGGAACCTTGTAGTCTCTCTCATCATCAGGTTCCTGGTGATGCTCGTTCTTACTGAACCCTTCATCTCCAACCGGCAGACTCTCAGCTATCGTGATGTGGTGAGTCTGTGTCTTGCTGTATCTCTGTCTGTGCCTCTGTGATCCTTGTGTATGTCTGCCTGGGTCTGCTTATTGTCTGTTTCTTCCTCTTATGTCTGAAATCCAAAGGTCTCCTAAGATTGTAATGCCAAGATTTTCTAAGTCTAAAATCCCAAAGCCTCCTCCTAAGACTGGACTCCCAAAGCCTCCTCCTAAGACTGGACTCCCAAAGCCTCCTCCTAAGACTGGACTCCCAAAGCCTCCTCCTAAGACTGGACTCCCAGAGCCTCCTCCTAAGACTGGACTCCCAAGGCCTCCTCTTAAGACTGGATTCCCAAGGTCTCCTCCTAAGACTGGACTTCCAGAGCCTCCTCTTAAGACTGGACTCCCAAGGCCTCCTCTTAAGACTGGATTCCCAAGGTCTCCTCCTAAGACTGGACTCCCAAAACCTCCTCCTAAGACTGGACTCCCAAAGCCTCCTCCTAAGACTGGATTCCCAAAGCCTCCTCCTAAGACTGGACTCCCAAGGCCTCCTCCTAAGACTGGACTCCCAAGGCCTCCTCCTAAGACTGGATTCCCAAAGCCTCCTCCTAAGACTGGACTCCCAATGCCTCCTCCTAAGACTGGATTCCCAAAGCCTCCTCCTGAGACTGGACTCCCAAGGCCTCCTCCTAAGACTGGATTCCCAAAGCCTCCTCCTAAGACTGGACTCCCAAAGCCTCCTCCTAAGACTGGACTCCCAAAGCCTCCTCCTAAGACTGGACTCCCAAAGCCTCCTCCTAAGACTGGATTCCCAAAGCCTCCTCCTAAGACTGGACTCCCAAAGCCTCCTCCTAAGACTGGACTCCCAAAGCCTCCTCCTAAGACTGGATTCCCAAAGCCTCCTCCTAAGACTGGATTCCCAAAGCCTCCTCCTAAGACTGGATTCCCAAAGCCTCCTCCTAAGACTGGATTCCCAAAGCCTCCTCCTAAGACTGGATTTCCAAAGCCTCCTCCTAAGACTGGATTCCCAAAGCCTCCTCCTAAGACTGGATTCCCAAAGCCTCCTCCTAAGACTGGATTCCCAAAGCCTCCTCCTAAGACTGGATTCCCAAAGCCTCCTCCTAAGACTGGATTCCCAAAGCCTCCTCCTAAGACTGGACTCCCAAAGCCTCCTCCTAAGACTGGACTCCCAAAGCCTCCTCCTAAGACTGGACTCCCAAAGCCTCCTCCTAAGACTGGACTCCCAAAGCCTCCTCCTAAGACTGGACTCCCAAAACCTCCTCCTAAGACTGGACTCCCAAAGCCTCCTCCTAAGACTGGACTCCCAAAGCCTCCTCCTAAGACTGGACTCCCAAAGCCTCCTCCTAAGACTGGACTCCCAAAGCCTCCTCCTAAGACTGGACTCCCAAAGCCTCCTCCTAAGACTGGACTCCCAAAGCCTCCTCCTAAGGCTGGACTCCCAAGGCCTCCTCCTAAGGCTGGACTCCCAAGGCCTCCTCCTAAGGCTGGACTCCCAAAGCCTCCTCCTAAGACTGGACTCCCAAAGCCTCCTCCTAAGACTGGACTCCCAAAGCCTCCTCCTAAGACTGGACTCCCTAAGCCTCCTCCTAAGACTGGACTCCCAAAGCCTCCTCCTAAGACTGATATCCGAACGTAACAACTTACTCAGAAAACTTCCTTACTGAAGAACTGGCTTTAAACTTTGAGAAAATTAAGTAATTTGTTATATTTTTTGTTTCCATTCCCAAAATTTATCTCCACCGTTTTCTATTGAATAATATAATCGCTTTTTAATTCTTACGTTCAGTTTTATTACATTTGAACTCGTTTCTTTATATTTGCGTTCACTTTTGCTCATTGTTATTAGACGTGCGTTCACTTTACTAGATTTATGTTCACTTTTTTCTACGCTGGTCCACTGTATTATACGCTGGTCCACTGTATTCTAGAAGCGTTCACTTCACTAGACGCACGTTCACTTCCAGAAATGTTCGCGTCACTGAACACACACTCACCTACCGTCATGTATCTTCGTCTGTACACAATAATACCCGCATTTATTTTGCATTTTACGTGTGTACACCGTGTGTTCACCATCACCAGTGTACTAAGCTTGGCACTGACGTTGCAGGACTGGCTGTGCAAGGCACTGCTGGCCCTCAGAATGTACGCTCAGATGGCCTCCATCAACTGGATGTTCGTGGAGGGCCTCTTCCTCCACTCGAGGTTGACCTCCAACGTCTTCGACTCTGGAGCGCCTTTCACACTCTACTACACCATCGGCTGGGGTCAGTGCTGGGGTCACTCTCTGCTGGGGGTCAGTGCTGGGGTCACTCTCTGCTGGGGATCAGTGCTGGTGTCACTCTCTGCTGGGGTTCAGTGCTGGGGTCACTCTCTGCTGGGGATCAGTGCTGGTGTCACTCTCTGCTGGGTGTCAGTGCTGGGGTCACTCTGCTGGGCGTCAGTGCTGGGGTCACTCTCTTCTGGGGTTCAGTGCTGGGGTCACTCCTAATGCCACGCTTAGAAACTTGTAAATTCTACACATGTCTCTATGCAGAGCTTTATAAAGTTCCGTGACTTGAAGCTCAACACAAACAATAGTTTCCGTCTCGCAGTTATCAGACAGAGGATCGAGCTTCCAGTTATTTTTTGCTCTGAATAACCCAAACGTATTTAGCCTTTCATACAATAATAATAATTATTACTATTATTTTTATAACAATACATAAATAAATGATGCCTGTAGCTGCTTTACGTAGTGTTATTTCAGGGTGGTCGCTCATGTTCCTGGTGGCCTGGACCACTACCATGGCTCTTAATTATCCCGTCCACTGCTGGCAAGGCTACGCTGTCCTACCTTATGTCTGGATCCTCGTGGCTCCCATGGTCACTGCTCTAATGGTAAGTGGCTCCCATGGTCACTGCTCTAATGGTAAGTGACTCCCATGGTCACTGCTGTAATGGTAAGTGACTCCCATGATCACTGCTCTAATGGTAAGTGGCTCCCATGATCACTGCTCTAATGGTAAGTGGCTCCCTTGGTCATTCCTTATTGTATGTGGCTCCCATGGTCATTCGTCTCATGGTAGGTGACTGATCTCATGGTAGACGTTTCCCATGGTTACCTGATCTTGTGGCTAGTGGTTACCATTTTCCCTAATCTAACCCATCTAAGAATCTGCCTAACTTTACCTAAGCATTTTCCTTAGGGGAAGGGAAAGAATAGTAGAATTCATATGAGATCTCAATTTCTGCCTCTAAATCGACAGGTTGAAACTGTTCAAACTAACACGCGATAGAAGAGTTCAAAATCAAAACTAGAATCAAAGTAATGTGGCTGAAATAATTCACCAAAGATAAAAGCTGCAATTTAGTGGTTAGAACAATAATAGACAATAAAATTCACAAACCCGTGATTTAAAAAAAATCGTGAACAATAGACTTCACAATTCATAAGGGCTAAAAAAAAAAAAATCTCGGTACCGTGGCTAAAATAATTCACAACCCACAATTTCAAAGGGGGCACTTTAGACGATGTTTCGCACGCTTCTGGACCATTATTAAGTCTCAGAAACAGAAACATAAGCCAGAAAGTAGGAAGAAAACACAAGAAGGAG
>NC_091328.1:11328213-11433213 GCF_038502225.1 Cherax quadricarinatus
CACACTATACCCATCATGTGAGTAGTAGTCACCCCATCCTGTGAGCGAGTCAAAAAATACAGAGGCACATAATGGGTCAACAAACTATGCCCCCCAAAAATTGATTGTTAAGCAAGATAAAGTGCCTATGAAACCTTCCCAAACTGTATCACTATTGTTTGGTTCAATGTCAGGAGCCGAGTCACGGATACGTTACAATGTAGCTTTCGTTTAGGAGTTTCTTCAGTGCAATATTTGGCAAGTTATGCATGTATTTGGACAAATTATAAAGGTTATGGTATACTTACAATAAGCAAAGTAGGGGATTTGTTTTCCTAGAATTTCTGGTAATATGCCACTGCGGTTTCGTATTCTCTATAGGTCATATTGTTTCGTATATTGCACTGATGCTTCGTATGTTGACATGCTGTTGCCTCATCCTAAGTTTCTTTCTCTCTCACTTATAGGGCGTCTTCGTCTCGGTGTTGTACTGCTTCCTGAACGGTGAGGTACAGGAGCTGCTGAAGAAGCGATGGCGTCAGCACCGCATGCGGCACCTGGGCTATCCCTCCACCCACCGTAGGAAGAGCACCAAGAGCACCATTATTCTGGAAACGTCGCTATCTCTCAGGCCTAGCCCGCACCCCACACCACAACACTCCAGAGGCCAGGCACACACCAACCAAGCACTCGAGACCTCGCTGGTGTGATCACCTGCTTCTACACTCACACCACAGCACTCCAGAGGCCAGGCACACACCAACCAAGCACTCGAGACGTTGTTAGTGTGAGTACTTGCTTCCCAACTTTGAGTGGTCCATCTGCGACCCTCGAATCGTAATCCTGCCAACTTTGAAACTGTTAGCTACGACCCCAAGACGAAGGTGCAGCAATAATTGTTCTTCAGGACATGGGGTCGTTCGTTTCATTATCGCTTCATATATTTTTTCCACAATTCCTTAGTCCAGTGTCATAGAGTATAGTAGAAAATATACATTGCGTCAATAAACGATTGCAACATTTCTCAACCGTTTTTTGGATACAGAGGCTTAATGCTCACAGTATTTAAGAAAAGAAACAGATGCAGAGCAAGCTTATATTGGGACAACTTTTCGCGTTGTGTAGAGCGAAACGTTGTCACAATAAAAACTTGCTTTGCACTTGTCTGTCGACTGCTTCCCTCTGCGTGTGGGAGACGCAGGTGTAGCATCTGGAACCTGCCCACCACAGCTCGGAGACACCTGTGAGTGGCCACGTCCCACCAGCTGTACATTGCAATTAGATATTAGTCCAAGACTGACTGAAACGTCTAGTTTCACTTTTAATTTGTGGGTTGTGAATTATTCCAGCCACGGTAAAGTGATGTTCCTCCACTCCGGACATCCGTTTCAGTGCTGTAGACCCACTTCCTCTTGTTTAAAAGTGTGTAGAACCCCACAAATCACAGACCGGAGACATCTGTGGTTTGTCAAGGTTCCTTTAGACATTATGTGGTGCTACGATTATTTGTACATAATTATGTGTCTATGTAATATTCCTGAGATGTATATAAGTGAGATTTTGGTACTTTTTAAAGCTATGACACGGTATCCATTTTTCTTTATCAAGCCGAATCTAGTTTATTTATTGACATTTGTACATTATAGTGTATTCATCTTTGATGGACTCAGAAATATGCTTTAACATAAATATATTGAGTACATAGTCTTTAACCCAACTTTAACTGAGATTGATAAAATGTTTGTATTGTAAAAGCCTATGGAAGGAACTGTGCAATATACAGTGATATAAAATCTTGATTTTTCTTTTTGACCTTTCGCATCATTTTGAATCGTGTTTTGGTTGTGCATATGAAATAATAAAGACAGAGATGTATAATAACATTGGTGTTATAAACTCCACTCACATAACATACATGTTGCTGCAATCTCGACTTTATTAGTGTCGAGACTTGTTGTGACTAGATGCTGCAATACAGGAAAACATTCCAAGCTTCTAATCTTGATACTTTATATTTTTGGTTATGTTACTCAGTGTATGTACATGTTATGAGAGTATTTTGTAATAAAGCATTGCTGAAATGTTGAATTTACCTCAAGTCCCTTGAAAAAAAGGGTATTACAAAACACTACAACATCTCAGGTGGGTCTTCGTGAATTTTCCTTTCCTGGAACACACGGTCTTGACACCACAAATCTCCCGCATGTCTTCAAGGATATGAATTTTTCATAGATTAAAAAAAAAATAGGAGGGTTGAGGTTTCTCCGGTAAATCCCCTGTAAGAATTCCCTTTCTGATACCACCTGACAACTCTGACAACTTCTTTCTATGTCGACGAATTGTCCCAGTGAGCTCAAAATATCTATAAACCTGCTGCTGGTATTGTGTATATACACCGAGAAGTGTTTATATCTTAGTGCATATACATCGAGAGGTGTAACAACACCAACACACACACACACACACACACACACACAGAATGTTCCAGGGATGGGACACAGTTGCAAGCTGAAGACTCGGATGAATCAGAGATGTTAGGAAGTATTTCTTCAGTCACAGAGTTGCCAGGAAGTGGAATAGTTTGGGAAGCGATGTAGTGGAGCTTTAAGAAGAGGTATGATAAAGCTCATGGTGCAGGGAGATTGACCAAGTAGCGGCCAGTGAAGAGGCGGGGCCAGGAGCTATGAATCGACCCCTGCAACCACAACTAGGTGAGTACAACTAGGTAAGTACACACACACACACACACATACACACAGAGGTAAAACTTGCTATTTTTGGCTTAAATAGCAACGCACTTATTGCCGAATAAGGCAAGTGAAAATTTGTGTATGCAATAATTTCGTAAAAATCATTCAAAACCTAACGAAAAAAAATATTTCATTGTATTCGTTTATTATTAAATTACTGTAAACTTATCTAAAATATATTTAGCTGGATTAGTCTAAATTAAATTCCGTTTGTTATAATAAGGCTAGGCAAGTTTCCTAAGGTTCTTCTGGTACAAAATCATTATTTTTTATATTAACATAGATGAAGAAATTATATATTTAAATGTATAAGAGAAAATTTTAGAAAGGACTTAATTTTAAATGAGTTCTTGCTAATTGACCAGTTTTACCTAATCGGCACAATATATATATAGGGTGGTGTGGATCTCTGTGTATGTATATTGAGAGATGTAAATATACCAGCATGTGTACATTTTTTCAGTGTACATGTGCACAGAGGTGGGTATCTCTCAGTGAATATACACCGAGAGGTGCATATCTCTGTATGACCACCGAGAGGTTGATAATTTCTCAGTGTATATACACCGAGAAATATATTTATACACAGAGGTAACTTTGCATCTCTGAGTATATAACATGAAAGGTGTTATCTCTCAGGGTAAATATTACTGAGTGAATTTCAATCCCTATCTTGAAGATTGAAGTACATATCTTTATTTGCTTAACTGGATTTGCAGACTTGGCGAGAGTCGTGTAGTCGATAGCCCTTACACCCGACACAGGAACATGCCTCGTGCAGTTGATAGCCTTTACATCCCGCACAGTGACAACCTCGTGTAGTTGATAGCCCTTACACCCAACATAGTAACGCGCTTCTTGTAGTTGATAGTCCTTATATCCAGCACAGTGACAGCCTCGTGTGGTCGATAGCATTTACACCCAACATAGTAACATAGGCCTCGTGTGATCAATAGCCCCTACACCCAACATAGCATCCTTAATGTGTATGGAAGTGCTGAAGACTTGGCATTAACCCGGCCTTCTCTACCTGAATATTCTCCTGCGTGATGAGGTATGAGCAGTTTCATAAGGTATGGTTGAAGGGACTCGGGAAGCTGCATTTCCTCCCACTGGCTCCAGATCCGCTGTCTGCAACACTAATTAAAACCATTCTGTGTTGGCTTTACCTGCGGGGAGTCAGCTGTGTGGTGGCTTTAACTCTCCTGTTATTGGGGTAGTTGTGCCAAGGTTTAAAATCCTCAATCAGGTGACTGTAGTTGTATGGAAGTTAGAGAGATTTCAAAAAGCGCCGCTCTGACAGATTATCATTTTAATGTTTATTTTAAGCTTGATTTACTCTAGCATTTTATCGAGTTTTTCTGTTTTTTTTTTTCCCTCCGGGGAAATACTATACATATAAAGTACTGTAACGTATTTTTCTTATTTTTACGTGAAAAAAAAAATAATGACAGTTACTGTGAGTCGAGATCACCTTTTAAACTTTAGGAACTATACATCGAGAACTGTGTATCTCTGTGTACATATACCGAGAGCTGTGTATCTCTCAGTGTATATATACCAAGAATGTGTATCTCACAACGCGCATACACCGAGATATATATATATATCTCAATGTATATACACCGAGAAGTCTGTGTATATATATATATATATATATATATATATATATATATATATATATATATATATATATATATATATATATACCGAAAAGTGTGTATCCTAGTGTATATATACCGAGTTGTATGTCACAGCGTGTATGCAACGAGAAATTAATCTCTCAGCGTACATACACCTAGAAGTGTATATCTATCATCGTATATACACCTAGAAGTGCATATCTATCATCGTATATACACCTAGAAGTGTATATCTCTCAGTGTATACATACCGATATTTTACATGAACCTTTTTTTTATAAAGGATTAAAGGTTTCTTGACTGTTAGTGTACAGTTGACATGCAACCTTAGAAATGACTCGTGTAGCCGACAGGCTTCAAATCCATTAAAGTAACCAACCAACTTCGAAATCCAATAAACGAAGGTAATGGCGACCCATCTAGTTCGTCAGGAGACCCAGGAGCTGAGTCTCGACCCCCGCAGCACACAGCACGGTATTTACAACTCTGAGTACAACTGGACGAGTACAAGAAGGTGAGTACCAACGAGATTCTGAGGAGACAAAGGTTTTTACCAAACTGAAAGACGGAAAAAGAGGCTTAATTTTTCACTAGCCTGTAAACGCCTAAGTTAATTAGGTCGTGTCTTCACTAGCCATCTTCAGGTACTGCTGAAAGGGCATTTTTAAAGTGGATACCTAATTTTTTACTTCCTTTAAAGTTTTTATACACACTAAGAGAAACACTCTTCTCTGTGTATATACTCTGGAGGATACACACCTCTCGGTGTATATACACTTAGATGCCCACTTATCACTCTACAGTGGTTATATCTCACTGTATATCGCCTCCTGGTGAATATACAGTAAGATATAACTATCTGTGTATATATATATACCGAGGGTTACATACCTTTCGGTGTATATGGCCTCGTATTTTGGTTAGTTAAATGGGCTGACAGCCTATCAACTGCATGCTCACAATATGCCAAGAATACTTTAATTCCTGAAACAAAGATTAATCTAAACTCTCAGAGTATATACACTGAGAAATAAACACCCGTTGATGTATATATCCATAAGAATTAATGCCCCTTTATATACAGCCACTCACTAGTCTGCCAGACGTTAATAAAAATATTACCCATAAATAAAAATAGCCAGTGGGCAAATATATAACCACACTTATAAGGGCTCACCAGATCATTAGTGATACTGATTAATGAATAATTGCAAAGTAAATTAGCAGGACTAACCAAATATCACATTACATATTATTATTATTATTTATTATTTTATTATTATTATTGCTATTATTATTGCTTTTATTTTTATAATTATTATTGTGTAGATAGAGAGCTCCAGATCAGTAGGGTATTATACAGAACCTGAGGACTGAGACATAATCAGATTTGATCCCTAGATGACGGGTAGCTCAAATTCCTTGGATCAAGATCCCTTCTCAATCATCAAATCATTCTTATTTTACTACATCAGGTTTTTGACGCTCCGCGTTAATTTGGTGAGGTTAGGTTACCTAAGTATATACAAGAAGTAAATTTAACCACAAATAAGGAAATTAGAGACAAAACACTGATGGGGTACGTCTGGCAACGAGATGGTCGAGGGGAAAAAGAATAGGAAGCGTTAAATTTTAAAAGCGTATCCCTCTGGATCCGTGAATATGTATCCCCCCCCCCTTGGTGCGGGAACGTATATCCCTCTTGGTGAAAATATATTTATCCCCCCCTAGTACGAGACTAGACAACTCGAAGGGATGCAAAAAAAAAATTGTTTGCGGTACGAGAGCCTGTGTTGCGGGGGCAGACGAAGGGTTTTAAATTTAAACACTGAAAAAGGACACGTCAGTAGCGACTTGATAATGGATGGGGTTATTTATCAGCTCGATTTTTTCCGAAGCCACTTTGTTTTTTGTTACTACTTTAGTGTTTTAGTATACTCATTATGTCACTCAATACAATCAGGTAAGATTAATATGTATTAAATGACATATGTGTAATTTTTACACGCGAAAAACTGCTTTTTTTTGAAGACAAGAAAATGCAATTCTTCGAAGCTGCTAGTAAGGGGTTCTTGATCCATGGAATTGGGCCACCTCGCCACTTCCTTGGATCAAAGCCGATTGCCTTTCATTTCCAGAGCAGGGATCGAATTATTCACATTTCTTTGTCTCGTGGTGTCCCGTGGCTCGGTTGGTAGCGTACTCAGCTCATACTGAGGGTCCGGGGTTCGATCCCGTCATTGGAGGAAACGTTGGGCAAGTTTCCTTACACTAAACCAGGTTCTGATGGATATGTAAGCAGCAACAGCTTGATTGATCAGGCACGCCTAGGGAATAGGGAAACTCGAAACCCAGGATGTTACAGATATATGAGTCAGTGGGCCACCAGCAGCAACAGCCTGGTTGACCAGGCAAGCACCAGACGAGCCTGACCTATGGTCGAGCTCCGGGAGGCATCTGGAAGCAAGTTACAACAGGAAATTATTCACAAATAAATAGAAAGTCGAATGTAAATTTTGGTTTCTCAAACACGTTTGAAAATCGTTGTTAGAGAAGAATTATCACATGAATTTGGAAAGTAGAACAGCCTAGAAATTAATTAGCATATTCTACCTAGCCTAGATACACTCAGGTGATACCAGCCAGCGAGGTCACTCCTGTGGCCTCTTTCTAGAGATATATACTAGATCTCCACGTTTTTTTCCGTTGTGATTGTCACCTGACTCACTTTAAAACTGTAAATATTGCTTGTGAAAAATAAAGAGGTACAATACCGTATATGTAACAGTACACAACCCGCACGTAGGAGAATGAAACTTACGACGACGTTTCGGTCCAACCGAAACGTCTTCATAAGTTCCAGTCACCACTGGCGAAGCGTTTCCCGCAGTAGATGCCTTGAATTGTGGATATGTGTATTTGTCTACAGTAATAATAATAATTCATCCATGTCTATAAAATTGCTAACAGTTTGTATTCAGGCTACTTCGAGGAGTTGTTTAATTAAAGGGTTAGGAATAAATTTGGTACTGTAAGTGAACACAATATTAAACTAACCGTTATTGTAGTTATTTAACAGGTGTGTCTGACAAATGAGGCTACAGAAAAGAAAAAAATCACTTTCCATGTTTATAATGCAGTAATAATTTAAGTGTGCGTAAAAATACTTGATCTTTATATATGACAAACTTCGTCTCGTCTTCTATTGTGTCGTTCATTCGGTGTTTCGCTTGTGCATTGCTTCACGTACCTAATAATAATAATAATCTTTATTTCTACAAGTACCTGCTACAACTTATACAGACCATAGCTGACATCAGTGACATACTATATAGAAAGCCCCTTGTTTAATCTTCTTCCCCAGCATGCGACCCACACCAGTCGGTTTACACTCAGGTATCTACTCGCTGCTAGGTGTAAGGAAACACGTCCAGTGTTTAGATCTCCTAAACTGGTTCACCGAGTATATCACTTAATCTGTTCATTGCCTCTAAGCGATGGATAAAATTTAACTGCGTCTGCATTGTTGGTGGCGAAAAACAGCTTCCGGAGCGTGTCCATTGTTGGATTTGAAGCTTCGGCTCTCGTCTTGAATCCGGTTAGTTGTTAATGGAGTTTACCTGCCTGTTGACTATATTAGGATCACTAAAGCTCCAGACAAGAATATTCTAATCCCTAAAATAGGAATTAAACTCAGCATACGTACGCCGAGAGAAATACACCTCGCTGTGCCGAACCCTGCGTTGCGACGGTAGATTTTCGACGGCTCCCCGGACTCGCAACCCTAAACTCCAACAACATACGGAGTTTGGTGCTCTGGCTGTCTCTTCCACAAATTAATATTAATTCACATTTACACGGTGTTTAGGCCTCTAGATGAAAGATCATCGCTACCCATGGATTGCCAGGTAGGCATGTAAGGAATGCTTATTGAGGTAAAGGATAGTAGGGATGTTGATTGAGGTGATAGAGAATGATAATTAGGGTGATAATTGTTATACAAGGTGTTTTCGTATTTTTACTTATTGCTCATCCAACTGAAATTTAAGTTTTCGTCAGGAAAATTGTGCTATATTATTTAATGGATAGGTTCTTCATATAAAATCTACGTTAGTTGTAGGCATTTTGATAGGTCAGGTCGGCTCATATCAGGAAATTTGTCATGTTATTACTCATGTCAGGGGTCGTGTCATGTCACTGGTCATCTTATTAGTCATTTCATGGGTTATGTTACTTATCATGTATTATTGGTCATGTTATTAGGCATGTTAAGGGTCATGTTATTAAACATGTTAAGGGTCATGTTATTAAACATGTTAAGGGTCATGTTATTAAACATGTTAAGGGTCATGTTATTAAACATGTTAAGGGTCATGTTATTAAACATGTTAAGGGTCATGTTATTAAACATGTTAAGGGTCATGTTATTAAACATGTTAAGGGTCATGTTATTAAACATGTTAAGGGTCATGTTATTAAACATGTTAAGGGTCATGTTATTAAACATGTTAAGGGTCATGTTATTAGGCATGTTAAGGGTCATTTCACTGACCATGCCATGTCGCTTGTTACGTTATTGCTTCATGTCACATGGACCCGTTCCATATCACATCAGTGACCCGGGTCACGTCACATGTGACGTTTCTGACCGGGTCACATCACTGACTTTCACGTCGCTGATCGTATCACGGCACTAGCCACGTCGCTGGCAGTGTCATATTATATATGTTATGCCGAATAGGTAAAACTTGCTATTTTCGCTTAAATAGCAACGCTCTTCTTGCCGAATAAGGCAAGCGAAAATTTGTATATGCAATAATTTCTCAAAAAATCATTCTGAACCCAACGAAAAAAATATATTTCATTGTGTTTGATTATTAAATTATTGTAAACGTATCTACAACATATTTAGCTGGATTATGCTAAATTATATTGCGCTTGTTATAATAAGGTTAGATAAGTTTTCTAAGGTTCTTTTGGTACAAAAGAGATTTTCCAGTGTCCCACGTAAGATAAGCTGCACCCATTGCAACCAATTCTATACTCACCTCCGACGCAATGTTGTAGAGAATTCATTATCAGAATGCTTTTAACAGTTGGTTCATTCTTAAAAACTACTTGTATGTTAAATCTTTTCAGAGCATTCGGCAGGACAGATAAATTCTCATTGTATGGGAGAACCAGCACATGTTTTATCTGATGTATTATCCTAGGTTCAGTCCTATTAGCTTTTCTAGCTGCCAGCAATGCTGATTCCACAAAATCTAGGGTGCCGCAGTTTCGCGGTAATATCGAATAATTTTCCTCATTTCTTCATCTAGAAATTCCGGGCTACATATTCTGTAAGCTCTCAGAAACATGGTGAGAGAGACGCTCCTTTTTACTCTGTTCTCATGGTTAGAATATTAGTGGATATGAGCACATTAGTTGCCTTCCTATATACTGTAAACGTGAACTTTCAACACGGTGTATAAACACATCTAGGAAAGGGAGTTTAGATTCCACTTATTTCTCCACGGTGAATTTAATAGACGGGACCAAAGCATTAAGACTCGGTAAGAATGTATCCAGAACCACATCATTCGGCCACAAACACAAGAAGTCATCCACATATCTGAACAATCTAAGTTTACGGGGAAGGATGTCTTTCAACAGCCTCACCTCAAAGAACTCCATATATAGATTGCTCAGTAGGGGAGACAATGGATTTCCCATAGGCATTCCCTGTCTTTGAGCATAGTATTTCCCTTCAAACTCAAACTTGCAATCAACAACACAGCTTAATCAGCTCAGTAATGGTGTTCTTATCAAAAGGCATGAAGAACTGATCTAATTCTTCTTCCGAGTAAGATAGCAAATCGGGAACAGGAACTCTGTGAACAGCGCAGTGACATCAAAACTTACTAGTGTAAAATCATTGGACATGTTAACATTTTGCAGTTTGTCAGTGAGATCAATATTTTTTTTTTTATGTGAGCTTCACCCCTTTAAAAATTATGGTCATGATTTTAACCATTTATCCATAATTGCAAGTTACATAAACGCAATACTCAAGGTTATTACTTTTTATTATTTTTATTTTATTATTTTTTATTTTATTAGTTAATTTTATATTTATTATTTATTAAATAATATGGAGAGGGGCTGGGTCGTACAGAGCCAAATAATCAGAGGAGGATAGTTCATAGTTTTAGAAATAGTCTAAAAAAAAGCCTAGATCAGGGATGATCATACTACGACGGGACAGGATTGATTTTACCCAAACTTTTTCCCGTATGATTCTCCGTGTGGCGGGGGAGGGGGGGGGATTCAAATTTAAATATATTGGTAAAAGTCGCATACATATGTCTGTCATCAGTTTTAACCTAAAGAATATTTTAGGTATGGTGGTCATCTTGCGGGCTACTAGAAAGTTGTCTGCTTTCCACTGGTACATCGCAGTCGACATTTTGGCTACCCTTGGTCTAAATAATTGATTTACCTGCAAGACTGGAGTCTGACAGATATGGTCAGCAAGGTTTTTAATTTTTGTTGCTCGTTTTTTTTTAAATTTAATTTGTTTATATCCTGTGAAATTCATTAATTTACTGTCCTGCGTATATATGTTTTATCTTGGATAAGGCTGGGTTAGATAAGATTCGTCAGGAGCTTTTAGTCATCTGACCAAGGCAATTCCCCTGGCTCTCAGGTCTACCCCTTTTAAAAATCAGTATTGTTTACACGTGTATCTTAAGTTAAATATTTCGCCAGTCATCCGCAGTTAAATTCCCTTTTATAATTTTGTATTTTTACGCATTACCAAGAACGTTGAATTTTCACCAGACTTCGTGTGCCTCTAAGAGTACAAATATTGCAGCAGTGATGCAGGATTATTTGGCACCCTAGACGAACTTACTTTTATTCTTTCTACCTTCCATACTTCATTTATTGAAACAAATATTTTGGCAATTAATTTACCTTGCGCCCCATTGTTTGGAATTGTAGCTCAGAGGATTGAGATTCGTGTTAACACACACACACACACATACATATACATATAATCATTTTACCGCTTCCCGTAAATGCTGTTATTCTAGGGGCCTTCAACCTTTGATGAGTTTCGAGAGTCTCCCTACTCTTGGAGCCCAGTCACTGGCCAGGCTCATCTTGTGCTTGCCTGGTCAACCAGGCTGTTGCTGCTGGAGGCCCTCTACCCCACATATCCATTACAGCCTGGTTGATCTGGCACCTGGTGAAGATACTTTTCCAATTTTTTTCTCAAGACTTCTACACTTGTTCCAGCCGTGTCTCTGATATCCTCTGGTAAGATGGTGAATAGTCTAGGGCCACGGATGTTGATATAGTGTTCCCTTATTGTGCCCACCGCGCCCCTGCTCACTGGGTTTATTTTGCACTTCCTCTCATATCTCTTACTCCAGTATGTCATGGCAGTGTGCAGATTTGGGACCAGACCCTCGAGTACTTTCCAGGTATATATTATCATGTACCTCTCCTTTCCACTCAGTACATGTTCACGACTTTAAGCCGTAGAAATTTTCCATTCCAAATAAAGTTAAGTTGAGCATTGTCCCATCATAATGCTGCTTTTATTCTATATTGTTCAATGATTTGTACTTGCAGAGTTAAGGAGCACCTCTTCTAATTCATCACTGATAAAGGGTAATATAATGCATTAGTAGTATATGTTGGTCGATCTAGAAACACTGCCGGATAATGACCATGGAAAATGAGATAATGATGGGGTTTGCATGACAGGGTAATTATTTAATATGATTAATCATGGCCCAAGGGGATAGAGAGACTTATTCCTATGCATTAATAAGTAGGTAGATGAAGTAGAACAAAGGATTCGGGTGTGCAGGTGGGCAGATTCTGGGATAATGAGTGTGGAAAAGAATGTGATAATGGGTGGTCTGCATAAGCACAGGTGCTGTCAGGGGGTACAAGTTTAATATGTTTAATCAACCCCCAGGGGATAGAGAGATTTATTTCTGTGTAATTACTAATTATAGGAAGGTAGGTAATGATCACTTCTGACACCCCAAACTCAATCACTGTGATAGATGGGAGAGGCAGTACAAAAAAGGAATCAGGTGTGCAGGTGGGCAGATTCCCAGGATAAAGAGTGTGGAAAAAAAAGAATGAGATAATGGGTTGGTCTTCATAAGCTCAGGTGCTGTCAGGGGTACAAGATTTAATATGTTTAAACATCCCCCAAGGGGATAGAGAGAGAGAGGCTTATTTCTGTGTAATTACTAATTATAAGAAGGTAGGGTAATGATCACTTTTGACTCCCCAAACTCAATCACTCTGATAGATGGGAGAGACAGTACAAAGGATTCAGGTGACTGGGTACAAGCTTACCATCTCCGAGGGAGTCCCCCCCCCCCTTTCCCGGGGCTGCGACTCTCTGACGCGACTGTTGCTACTTCACAACAACAACACTGCTGGGTTTAAAGAACGTGGTAATGGATGGGCAGCTGGTCGCCCGAGGGAACCGGATTCCGGGATAATGACCATGGAAAAATAATGAGATAATGGGGGGTCTGTATGACCTTAGGGCTGACAGGGTAGGAGTTTTATATGTTTAATCATCCCCCAAGGGGATAGAGAGTCTTATTACTAAGTAGGAACAGAAGTAGAGTAATGATCACTTCTGACTCCCCAAACTCTATTACACTGATAGATGGGAGAGAGAGGCAGTACAAAGGATTCAGGTGACTGGGGCTCTCTGATGGAGTGTTGCGGCGGGCCTGCTTCTTTGGAGGTCATCGGGTGTGATTATCAGCCCTGCGCCCGCTCTCCGGCTACATCGGGGGCATCTGTGTGAAAAAGGATAATAACCTAATTTTTCAAAGGGTGAAAACAAAAAAGTCTCTCTTAGCAAATATATTTATTAGTTAACATTACATTGTTTTATTCCTCCTCTCCCTCAGAACAGCTAGCTTCTAAGAGCATGAAACTACGAGCAGTGGCGGAAGATCTACCTCTCTCGCGTCGATGCTTGACCCTGGGGAAAAAATCTCTTACGGTTTTTTCTCTTCCCCGCCAAAGATTGCAACTGTCTCTCATCTCTAGTTCCTCTTCTTCTTCTGTACTCCCTTCTTCAGTACTGCTATTAGCTTCTTCGTCTTCCTCCACTTTGTCATCTGTTTTATCTTTAAATAATTTAAACTTTGTTTCTCTGGCATCTGGATGACCATAGGATACAGAGTGATAGGCATCTAAGTAAAAGCGCTTATCATCAAATGAGCTAAGACCTCGTTTCCTAGTGGTGATAGTGGTCATCTGACCTTTTAAATTTCTAATTTGACTATATTGGAAGGTATGTTTAGAACCGTCTTCCAGCACACTTCTAAAGTTATTATGAGTTAATAATTGTTGTTCAGACTGAGGAACTCCTTTCGCAGCGATAGTGTTGTTATTATCTGCTAGCAGGATGCTATACATTTTGGGTTTAATGCAGACTATTTCTGAAATAAGGCGGTCCCCCACCTCACTTTTAAGTAAGCCTAGAGATCCCTTCCTTGAGTCATTGTAGAGAGGATGATCTGTGGGGAAATTAGATGTGTCTATCCATTTCCTCAATGGTTCCTTACCGATTTCATCAGTAAGGTTTTTGATGCCCTCTAAACAGGCGATGACACTATCGGTATCTGAATAGATTAGTTTTATTTTGTCTTGGTATGTTTTCTTAAGAATCATATACCAAAAATGGTACAGCTTAAATTTGGCAAGTTCTAGTATCTGGTAACCTATGTAATTAGGGTAAGTGAGTTTTATGGCTGGCGTCCCCGTCGTAACCAATACTTTGTTTTCTGAAAGCTTTATGGCTTTCTTAAATAGTGGCTTACTCACCGCTCGCAAAAATGCTCCCGCTGATGTTATGAGCTTCGTTTTGTTGGCATATTTTGATGGATTAAACAATGTCTTGCCGAATACAGAATTGGTCAACAATTTAAATAATCGCTGACAGTCTTTACTAGTGCTACTATTGCGTTGCCTCACGTTCGTTTCAACAAAGCCCGCCAGATATTTTCCTTGTGAGAATTCATATATGCTATGAATTTTCTCAATTTGTAGACCTATCTCCAAGAACAACTGCAATAAAGGCAATGATATTAGGTAGTTTCGTTTGGGGAGATGGTCCCCCACTAATTTAGTATTTTTACGGGGTAGTTTTTGATTACTGATAGCCAATAGCTGTTTGCTGTACTCAGATAGATCATCTAATGTTATCTGTTTGTGATAGAGACATAGTGGTAAGTCATCCGTGTAGCGAGCTAATTCTGGGGCTATTCCTAGAGTGTCTATAAGAAGCCAGTAACCTTTTATAGAGTCTTGAGGATTCTTCTGGAGAAGACTGCCATTTGCGAGAAAACTCGCCATTTCTGCGGGTGAGAGTTTTCGAATGTTTGCGTAGGGCAGCGCCTCAGTCATGCAAGAACCATAAAGAGAATTAAAATCCCAGTATAGCAAAAATTTACTTACTAAGTTTTTCTCATCAAAATTGGGATTAATGAACTGGTTATTGGCCTGAGCAAACGTCCTAACAGCAGTAGTGAAGCCGCCTCTTATATTAGACTGTATGATGTTATAAAGCTCCTGATCAGTAATTAATTCTAATTCCACTCCACTGGTTTTTAAGAAGGGGAATTGATTAATGACGCTGGAAGAATAATCATTTAACGGGACTTTGAGTCCACTGTTTTCAGCCCCGACACCCGCCATGGCTAATAAGCAACTGTTTATACGAGAGAGAATACATCCGTTTTATAAGCAACTCGGCTTCGTCGGCGTTTATTTATCTTGCATTTATTCAGCCGTCGCTTAGTCACCCTGCTCACTCTGCCGCCCGTAATAACCTTCTTTGCAACACCTTTTAAAGCATCTATCCCGTGAGATTTAAGAGCAGCTTTCATGTCTGTTTTTCCAGACTGATAATCATCGAGCATTTTAGTTCCAAATTCTACTGCACTTGGCGCAGCCACTCTGAAAAGAAAAGGTAAAGCTCTTTTAGCTAGGCCCGCTAAAGCCGAAAAAAATCCCCCACCTCGGACTCTGTATGGCGCGTGAAAAGTCTGTATATCTCCCAGGCCACCTCCCACCTGGGAGGGTTTTAGGGAGAATAAACTCCGAAATTCCTGCTCAGAGGGCACTTGAAAGGGTACACGCATGTTTGGCGGTTAGAGAAACAATAACCATTTTTACGCAGAGTTGGTTCTATTTATCGGTCTTACATGTAACACTACGGTAGTGGAATGACCGCTTTCAAAAGACAGATTACGACCAAACTGATCTGTCATTTTGATAGCTATTTTATCTAATTTAGTTACGCATAGAGGTTTGTACATCATAGGATGAGCACCTTTTGAATAACTCTCCTGAAAGGCGAAAGCATCCAGAATATTGACTAACTGACTACCGTATATTTGCGGTTCCACAATATCACTATATATTAAAACATAATCAACTCCGGCAGTGGGATCAGGCTTGAATGGGGCAATCTGCTTGGGGAAGGAGGTCCCCTCGGGCGCGTCACTACGAAATAAATAATATTTTTCAGCGCTGCTAAGCCCAAGCACCCGAGCTATTCTCGGTTTAAATTGAGCTTTAAATGAAGTGGCAGCATTGTTTTTTCCCGTAAAGGTTCGCGATCTCGTCGAAACTAAAACCCTCCCAATTCCGACATCATAATTGAGTATTTTCCCTTTCGGGAAATGTGCCGAATAATTATCTCTAAAGGCTTTTTTTAAATCTGCTGTTAGCTGTCGATTAATTTCTTCAATAATATGGCTGGCATCTGTCGATAACACATCATTTTTTGGTAGAAAGTGATGGACTATTTCTTCTGTACTTATTCCTGTTTCAGTAATGTGATTTTGTATAATGTCAATACCGCATTCGGCATCGTCTCTTGTTAGAACATTGAATTTTTTGGGATACAAAACATTAAGCAATGCTATTTCGTAGTTCAAGGATGGATTTAAAGGCGTTGCAGTAATTATATTTTGAAAGGCCGAAGCTGTATTGTCGAAAATGTCAATATTTTCTAAACTGCTCAAATAGATATATTTCCCCGGACCCCCTCTGTCCATGTTGAGGGACAGAGACAGTATGAGGCAAATACAAAATATAGACCATTATATATATTTTTTAAAGGCTTAAAAAAACTTTAGTTTGAAGACTTTACATTTTTTATTTTTTATTAGTTACAGCACTTTAGTTTGAAGACTTTTACATTTTTATTTTTTTATTAGTTACAGCATTTAGGAATAAAATATCCACATCGTGCTTTCGTTTGCGTTTTCCGCGTGAAGTGACCTCGACTCCATCAGGCATGTCCATTTCACGCATGCCACTGTCTCGTTTAGTTCCAATCCCACCGGCCGGCCCGACGTCAGCACCGTTGACACCGCCGCTGCCGCTGCTGCTGCTGCTGCCGCCACCGCTGATGCTGGCAGTGCCTTGCTTCTCCACAGACAGCTGTAGTATTTCCCGTTCTAGAGCTTCGGGGGAGGCGCCGCGTTCAATTTCCACCTCATCTAGGATGATTTTAGGTGCTGCCAAGTATGGGCTCACTGACGGTATGAGCAAGCATGTCTGAATTTCCCGTTTCAGTAATATGTCTTGAAATATGTTAATGAGAGGGAGATATTCAGTGTGCCATTCATCGGCCTGTTTTCTGCTCATGCCAATGTACTGGGGTAAAATTACCCGTTTGATGTTGCCATTGGCTATCACTGCCCGACCCAGGGACACCAGACATAATTTAAACCAAATTCGTCGATTCTGTTGCGTGTCCTTGCTCAAACCGCGTACATAATGCGTGTCGAGACTACGCTCTAATTGCTGTTGTGCAATTTCATTCTTTTCAAGACAAGGACCCGCTGAGAACTGACATATTAGTGCTGCAAGGTGGGGTCTTAAAAAATCCTCTGGCCTGTCATCAAGGGTGTTGGTGCATGGTGGGGGTGATTTTAGGACAATTTCCCCGGGTGTGCCCCGATCAGCAGCTATGGCGCGGTTCACCAGGATTAGCGATTTTCGCTCAATTTTGGAAAAAGGATATTTTTCCCAGAGTGAAAGAGCCGGCTCGTAGGGGCGAGCAGAAGTAGCGTTGTGGGGATACACGATACAATCCCCATATTCCAGGAATTCTTCGCCCGTTATTCCCCCGACAATTACTGGAAATTTATATTCCATTCTCGTCAACAGTTGGGTTCCTTAGAGTCCTCGCTGAGGGAGTGAGACGGATAATGTTTATCGGCACGTCGGCGACGGGGTTTAAATACCGCGCTGCTGTAGCCTCCCACTCCTGCGGGTGGGTTTGGTAGGGGTTTGGGGGACCTCTCTAGGTCGACATTCGTCTAAGATGCTTATACAAGCTTTGCGCCCCTTCAAAAGCTTCTATCATATCCCGGAAATCATGCGTAGCATATTCTAAGCGTCTGATTTCAGCCGTCAGTTCTTTCTGATTAAAATTGTCATATAATTTTTCAATTTCATCAAAAGTCTTAGTAAATCTGGTCATGGGGCAATTGACTTTGAAGGATTCGTAGGTTTGCCATAAACTTTGTATCACACGAGCTTTGTAACACACTTGCTGATAAATCTTTCGTCTTGACGTTAATTGATGTAATAATATCGACAAACTGGGGTCCTTTTCTCCTTCTTCATTCAACGGGAGATTAATTCTCTCGGGATAATCAACTGATGGCTGGTCCATTTTTTTTTATGAATAGCACTTCGAGAAGGAACTTCTTGTCTCTATCCTGTCCCGGTATTTACTAAAGCGGGCAAAGCTCTTCTCTCGACTTTATGAAAGCTTAAATTTCAATAGGCTAGCCAGAGCGGCTTTTTTTCCGCGGTCTTTTTAACATAAAAACCGCCTAATAATTGTTTTCTCGCCTTGTGATTTTTTATAAATCTTGGCTCTAATCTAATAAGGCTCACTAATTCCCCTACAACGGGCAAAAGTTTTTTATCGATGTACGCTCGACTGCTTGTCAAAGATTTAATGATTTGTAAGATGTTTAAATTATGGTATGGAGGGAATAAAATACCTCTCTTATCCCACCGAATGAAAGAATTATTTTTGAATAGATCCAGCATAGATTTCGCGTATGGCAATTCTTCTCTCGTGAAATACAGATCAATTATTTCATTTAAATTTGGGGAAGAGTCCTCAGGCGAGAGAGAAAGACTGTTGTTTTTTCTTGATATTAAAGATAAAAGTATTTCCGGCGGGAGTTTATTATTGCCTATTATTTTCTGTTTCGGATTTTTTTTTTTTTTACTCTTAGACTCCTCGCGGCAACTACCGCGGGCGCGCCCGCCACCGCAGCCGCCGCAGCCGCCGCCACTGCCGCCACTGCCGCCACTGCCGCCACCGCCGCGGGCGGCATTACAGCGAGCGAGCTTATTTGTTTTTTTTTTTTTTTATGGGGGACTCGCCAGTCTCAACAAAGAGCTCGGGTGGGTGCCCGCTCGTGGGAGGTGGTAGCTCGAAGCGGCAATTACCCTTATGAGGGCGAGTTGCTACGCTGGGGCAGGTGCTGACCTTCTCATCCTTGCTTTGGGCTGGTTTCACTTTCACTCTCGAGAGGCTGGAAGATTCCTTCCTACGCGCCATAGTGGTGGTTGCAGTGCTTCTGCGAAGGCGGGGAAAAGGAGATTCGCGCTTAGGAGTGGGTAAGATATTTGTTCCATTTTTAAAAATATATTTTTCGGCGGTTTGCCGAGGGATGAGACAAAATTCCTTTACCATTTCGATTATTTTTTACTTTATAAAACTACTAATCAGCGAGATGACCAGAGGTAAGAGTGTAGTTAAGATGGCTCCTCCACGCTTCGAAAGAAGAATATTTTTTTTTTTATAAAGTGGAGTTCGTTTACGGGCAACGGTGAGAATGTCTCCTCTAAACTTCTTTAATTTGCTCAAAATAGTCGGTTCTACTGTTAGATTTTTCTTAAGAAAATTAGTAAATATCTCAGATATGCAATTAATTTCTTTTTTTTTTAATTCCTTAATAATACGATTGCGAGCTTTAGCTGGAAGTTTGTTTAATAAAATTAATAACTCTCTGTGTTGCACTGCTAGGGGCTTACCCCTGTCTGACATTTTGCATGTCCTTCTCGTGCACCCAGCTATCTGCACTTCGGGGATAACCCACCCAGCTCACCAGATATTCTCTACTGCCGTCAGTTTTTCTTCTCCGTCTCAATATTTTAATGGGAAAAAATTCAGGTAGAGATGTTTCTATTAATTCCTGAGCGTAAAATTGCCCGAGTATTTTTTCCCCGCTCAGGTCGATAAGAGAATATGAGGGGATTACTTGCGAATTATCAACCGATTGGATTTTAAAAATTTCTTCGGTGTTTTGAGGCCAATAACTCTTGTGAAATATCCCCCGGTGGCTAGTTATCTGCACATGCGCTCCAGGAGTCAGTCGTGGACTAGTACGAGGCTGATGAGGACGGGCATTTAAATACATTAGCCCAAACTGCCGATGAATGTCTCGAGGAAGACTCAGAGAATGCACTTGTTGTGGAGTTTGACCTTTCTTGAGAGAGGAGTGAGGAGTTGAGTTGTAAGTTTCTACTATGGCTGGTAATACCTCTATATATTTTAAAGAATTTGTTAAAGTCATATAGCGGTAGATTCTATGCTTAAGCGTGCGAATAGCTCGTTCCGCTATTGCAGCCTTAGTGTCCGAGAAGGTACTGTATAATTTAATATTTTTTTTTTTTAGGTAATTCAGAAGAGGACGATTATAAAACTCGGTCCCTCTGTCCGTGTGTAATCTCGAAATTCCACGGAAGGTGGGACTTTCTATAATATTTCGTAAGGCTGACAAGACGCTTTTTGAGTTTTTTCTGACTAGTCCTACCGCCTTCATTAACCTTGAAAAGACATCTATGCATAACAAAATATATTTAATGCCGCCATTGTGGGAATGTAATAAAGTCATGTCCGCCAAGTCGCAGGTGAGTATAATGCGAGGGGCAGCAGCTATGATTTTCCGTCTGGGAAATCGCAGAGGCTGCAATTTATGCAAAGTATAGGCCCTCTGAGAAGAGAGATAATCTACTACGTCTTTATAAGTAATAGAGGCGTTTTTCTCCCTAGCTGCTCTAAAAAGTTTGTTAACATTCCCAGTAAAGCCCCCGGGGCTATTGACGTCTCTAAATACTTTTTCTAGAATTTTCTTTTTATGTGAATTTAAGGCCATTTTTGTTTTTACCAGCGGTATACAGTTTCACAGTTGCCCTCTCCGGTAATGAAGCTTCGTAATTGAATTTCCTCTGGAGCGGTTAAATCAACCAGAAGATAGCCGTATTTATCCGCAGTGACGTGACGATATATCTCAACAAATTTCGGGGCTAGATTTTTTCCATAAATTTGTCGCCCGAGACATTCCAACTGAGACAGATCTCGTTGTCTTAATAAAATATATTGACTACAATTAAGCGTGATCGTGCGAGCGTATTTTCCTTGTGGAAATAAATTTTGAGATATGAGAATTACGGATATTTGCTCGTGTCTTCCTCTAGTAAAAATATTGGCTATAACATCACTCTTAACTGCTTCATTAAAAAGGTCATCAATTATATACAGAGAGCTATTGTCTGTCTCAAGGGGATTTTGGTAATCCGCCGGGTTAATGAGACCTTTCACTAAAATGATTTTCTCACTAAGAGAGGTGATTTGTTTCAAAGGGTGAGTTTTATCATCCAGACTGGAAATGATTATTCTCGCGAAAGAACCGGCATATTTTTTACATAAACGCTCCACTAGACTGCTCTTGCCTGCCCCGCTAAAACCAGCAACAAGTATTCTTGCAGGCTCTCTGAAAATATTCAACTCTTCCTCTGTAAAGGTACAGACCTTGTCCATCTTCCCATTTCAAATGAGCCTTTTTGTGGAAGAATCATCTTATATATAAACATTTCTTTTTAGTTCAAAGCAGAGGGGAGGGAGGGGGGAGTTTATCCCAGAGATGAAGATAACAATGGCGGCATGGCCTTCTCCCGCCAGAAGACCATAGAAAAAAAAAGCCCGACCGACAGTGAAGGTCGTCTGGATATTACGCAGTTTCACTACCTTCCCTACGCCAGGTGGTGGTGGGTCGAATGGAGGTCACAGACAAAGAGAAGCAGGCCCCGCCACTTTCTGCCGGCTGATGCCTATTTATTTTTATTTTGGGGAAAAATATATTATTATTATTATTTTTAAGAATATTTAGTTTTGGCGATGGTCAGTATCTATAAATTAATTAATTAATCTTTCCCTCGCCTCGGCTTTATACAAATGGGAAATTCACATGACTATGGCAATTTACGTAATCCTCCCTACTTGCCCGGTCTAAATTCTTATTTTTTCGTTCGGGAAAAGAGTTCTTCCCAGATTTTATCCCTCTTACTTTATTGACAATAAGAAATCTTTTCTAGATTATATTTATAATATATAGACTTGCAGGGATTTTTGTTTAAAAGATTCTCGTGAAAATAGAGAGAGACTGATGTGAAAAACTGTACCTCTACTTTGGGGAAAATTAAGCATCTTATGAGCACGCTATCCTAAAAGCGTGCTATAAATACGCTCACCTTTTCGTCTAGGGCGAAAGGTGCTCTTCCCGCTCACTCAAGAAAGTTACCAGCTTAGATTAGAGCAGGTAAAAACTTCTCTATCTATGGGAGATTAAAATATTATCCATAATTTAAATAATTTATGGAATATGAGAGTGAGAGTGTGTATTTACAGATATGACTCGTCACCCAGCTCGCAGATGCCACCTATGCGGGCGATTATACCCTCAGGATGCAGCTCACCACACTTTCTCCTGTAGTTTCTGCGGGCTATCAGTGTGTGTGGCGAATGTCACAGCTCATCGCAGGAGATGCGTGACAGGTGAGATACCCAGGTTATTGCTCTGAATTGATGTTTTCTTAAAACTGCTATTTTCAGATAATGAAATAAGTCTTTGAGCTAATAATAATTTTTTCCAACAGTTGGGGCGGGGCAATACTCCAAGCAGATGATCCGGGGGGCGGGCCAGGAAGAAAGAGGTCAGCGCTCTTTTCTTAATCAATTATTTTTATTAACAGTCAAACATTTTTAAGATATGTTTATAAAGTATCTCACTAACAAGAATAAAAATCATTTTGAGAACCGCATATATTCCATAGATTGCTTAGCTTCTCCCAGTTTTATACTTTAACAGTAACATTTTTTTAAAAGATTGCTAGAGTTATAATTAGTCTAGTATGGCTCTAAAACAAAATAATAATAAATAACTTTCTCTAATTATATTATGCAGATCAGTCTGTGTCCTCCGATGAATCTTCGACCGTAACACTCCCACAAGAGCAAGTTGAGCCGATTGCCGGTCCCAGTGGATGGAGACCAGCCGCCACAAGTGACAGCTCCTCTTCCAAGGATCATTACTACTCTTTCTTGGGTTCCCCCTCCTCTGTTAATCGAAGGTTCACTTCAGGTAAAAAAAATTTTTGTTCAGATGAGGAAGAGAGTGAAATGGGAGACGATTCCATTTCAGAGGAACCACACATTACGAGTCGCTCGGAATGTTTTCAAGGTCACTTCTGTCGAATAAAATATTCAATTCCTGCCTCTCATAAACACGACCCCATATTATTTCTTCAGTCCTTCGCAACAACATTTATGAGGCACATATTACAGTTTTTCACTGTTCTATCAGGACGAGCACTTTATGAAAATGCTCTTAGGATTTATGCCGAACTGAGCCTTATTTTGCGCAGACAGTCGCTACTGGGAGAGGATGACAGTCGTGAGCATTATATAACTTTTCCCGCGCAACTAGTTACACGAGATGATATATCTCGGCTCTTACGGTCATGGAGGGAGTACCTTAGCATGCGATTAGAAACTGAAATTTCATCGGGCGAGGGATCAGGCTTCATACTAGATTATATAAAGGGTTTTCATATTGTAATATGCAAGAATGGAGTGCGTGGATACCTAGGAGACTATATAGAATATCCCACATCTTTACGAGGGAAAAATCAGATATTTAACCCGAGAGGAGTAAAAAATAGCTGTTTTATTCAATGTCTGGCGGCCTTTTTCTGTCGTAGACTTGGCTGGGGCTGGTATAAAATCAGACGATATTTATCTAGATGTGATAGCCTTCAGAAATTTGTCAATTACTCGCGAGTGACTCTCCCTGTCCAGTGGAGTGACATCCACAAACTCGAGTCTGACAACAAAATATCAATATTTATTTATTGCTTAACTTCTCATGAAGGGACCTATCATGCTACTTTATGTCGTAGGGGTAGTAATAAATATTCACTGGTAGTGGCCCTGTTATTGTTGGGAAAGACTCATGTAGCTTTAATCAAACACTTCCAGAAATATATGAGAATTTTCTCCAGAAAACATTCACGCAATAAGCACTTTTGCTTGAATTGTTTAAGTGAATATAGTGACATTTGCAACTTAAAAACTCACTTCAATTCATGCGACAACCAACAAAAGTTGATTTTTCCCCCAGCTGGAAGCGTTTGTAAATTCAAAAATACTCACAAGGGCTACTTGCCCTCTCATACTGCCTTTGTGGATTTAGAAGCTTATCTCGATAATCGTAAGCCAGAGGGGGTAATAACAGCTAGACACGTAGCAATAGCTTATGGCTATATAGTGATAGACAGAAATAGCACTATAATAGATAGATATGTCCATCGGGGGGTACAGTGTATTGATCATATGTATGATAGACTTTCGTCTTTATGGGATTGGATAAAGATGAACACTCCCTGTTATCCGCTTCATATGACCAGGGAGCAGCATATACATTTTGCCATACAGAAGAAGTGCAACTTCTGTCATCAGGACTTTACTCTTACCAAACCAAAGGTGAGGCATCATGACCATCTAATGCCTAAGGCTAATTATTTAGGAGCACTCTGCAATAATTGCAATTTAAGGCAGAAAAATTCAGGTAAATATTTGCCTGTTATTATTCATAACCTATCATATGATATGGCTTTGATAATTAAAGAACTAAGTGTTAAAGCCCCAATCAATGTTTTAATGAAACAGGGATATAAATTTCTAAAGGTGGAAATAGAAGCACTACGTTTCCTGGATAGTCTAGCCTTCTTGTCCGCTGGTTTGGCTAGTTTGGCTCAGGCGCACATAGCTTCAAAATCACCCTTGAAATTCACAGAGGCGATGATAAGTCATCTACCCCCCGAAAGTTGGGGAAGCTTATTAACCGGCAAACAAGTGTTTCCTTATGAATATTGCAGCTCCCCAGAAAGGCTCGAAGAGAAGACTTTACCCCCAAAAAGAGCTTTCTACAGTTCTCTGTCTAAGAAGCATATTAGCCAAGAAGAATTCGATCATGCTCATCTGGTTTGGGAGAAAACAGCTTGTCAAACTCTAGGAGACTATCTCCTAGTATATCTCAGCTGTGATGTAGGACTTCTGGCTGACATATTCACCTTGCATAGGAGATTATTATACAACATCTATAATCTAGATGTTGTTCACTATGTTTCTCTCCCCGGCTTTGCCTATGATGCCTTCTTAAAAACCAGTGGAGTGGAATTAGAATTAATTACTGATCAGGAGCTTTATAACATCATACAGTCTAATATAAGAGGCGGCTTCACTACTGCTGTTAGGACGTTTGCTCAGGCCAATAACCAGTTCATTAATCCCAATTTTGATGAGAAAAACTTAGTAAGTAAATTTTTGCTATACTGGGATTTTAATTCTCTTTATGGTTCTTGCATGACTGAGGCGCTGCCCTACGCAAACATTCGAAAACTCTCACCCGCAGAAATGGCGAGTTTTCTCGCAAATGGCAGTCTTCTCCAGAAGAATCCTCAAGACTCTATAAAAGGTTACTGGCTTCTTATAGACACTCTAGGAATAGCCCCAGAATTAGCTCGCTACACGGATGACTTACCACTATGTCTCTATCACAAACAGATAACATTAGATGATCTATCTGAGTACAGCAAACAGCTATTGGCTATCAGTAATCAAAAACTACCCCGTAAAAATACTAAATTAGTGGGGGACCATCTCCCCAAACGAAACTACCTAATATCATTGCCTTTATTGCAGTTGTTCTTGGAGATAGGTCTACAAATTGAGAAAATTCATAGCATATATGAATTCTCACAAGGAAAATATCTGGCGGGCTTTGTTGAAACGAACGTGAGGCAACGCAATAGTAGCACTAGTAAAGACTGTCAGCGATTATTTAAATTGTTGACCAATTCTGTATTCGGCAAGACATTGTTTAATCCATCAAAATATGCCAACAAAACGAAGCTCATAACATCAGCGGGAGCATTTTTGCGAGCGGTGAGTAAGCCACTATTTAAGAAAGCCATAAAGCTTTCAGAAAACAAAGTATTGGTTACGACGGGGACGCCAGCCATAAAACTCACTTACCCTAATTACATAGGTTACCAGATACTAGAACTTGCCAAATTTAAGCTGTACCATTTTTGGTATATGATTCTTAAGAAAACATACCAAGACAAAATAAAACTAATCTATTCAGATACCGATAGTGTCATCGCCTGTTTAGAGGGCATCAAAAACCTTACTGATGAAATCGGTAAGGAACCATTGAGGAAATGGATAGACACATCTAATTTCCCCACAGATCATCCTCTCTACAATGACTCAAGGAAGGGATCTCTAGGCTTACTTAAAAGTGAGGTGGGGGACCGCCTTATTTCAGAAATAGTCTGCATTAAACCCAAAATGTATAGCATCCTGCTAGCAGATAATAACAACACTATCGCTGCGAAAGGAGTTCCTCAGTCTGAACAACAATTATTAACTCATAATAACTTTAGAAGTGTGCTGGAAGACGGTTCTAAACATACCTTCCAATATAGTCAAATTAGAAATTTAAAAGGTCAGATGACCACTATCACCACTAGGAAACGAGGTCTTAGCTCATTTGATGATAAGCGCTTTTACTTAGATGCCTATCACTCTGTATCCTATGGTCATCCAGATGCCAGAGAAACAAAGTTTAAATTATTTAAAGATAAAACAGATGACAAAGTGGAGGAAGACGAAGAAGCTAATAGCAGTACTGAAGAAGGGAGTACAGAAGAAGAAGAGGAACTAGAGATGAGAGACAGTTGCAATCTTTGGCGGGGAAGAGAAAAAACCGTAAGAGATTTTTTCCCCAGGGTCAAGCATCGACGCGAGAGAGGTAGATCTTCCGCCACTGCTCGTAGTTTCATGCTCTTAGAAGCTAGCTGTTCTGAGGGAGAGGAGGAATAAAACAATGTAATGTTAACTAATAAATATATTTGCTAAGAGAGACTTTTTTGTTTTCACCCTTTGAAAAATTAGGTTATTATCCTTTTTCACACAGATGCCCCCGATGTAGCCGGAGAGCGGGCGCAGGGCTGATAATCACACCCGATGACCTCCAAAGAAGCAGGCCCGCCGCAACACTCCATCAGAGAGCCCCAGTCACCTGAATCCTTTGTACTGCCTCTCTCTCCCATCTATCAGTGTAATAGAGTTTGGGGAGTCAGAAGTGATCATTACTCTACTTCTGTTCCTACTTAGTAATAAGACTCTCTATCCCCTTGGGGGATGATTAAACATATAAAACTCCTACCCTGTCAGCCCTAAGGTCATACAGACCCCCCATTATCTCATTATTTTTCCATGGTCATTATCCCGGAATCCGGTTCCCTCGGGCGACCAGCTGCCCATCCATTACCACGTTCTTTAAACCCAGCAGTGTTGTTGTTGTGAAGTAGCAACAGTCGCGTCAGAGAGTCGCAGGCCCGGGAAAGGGGGGGGGGGGGGACTCCCTCGGAGATGGTAAGCTTGTACCCAGTCACCTGAATCCTTTGTACTGTCTCTCCCATCTATCAGAGTGATTGAGTTTGGGGAGTCAAAAGTGATCATTACCCTACCTTCTTATAATTAGTAATTACACAGAAATAAGCCTCTCTCTCTCTATCCCCTTGGGGGATGTTTAAACATATTAAATCTTGTACCCCTGACAGCACCTGAGCTTATGAAGACCAACCCATTATCTCATTCTTTTTTTTCCACACTCTTTATCCTGGGAATCTGCCCACCTGCACACCTGATTCCTTTTTTGTACTGCCTCTCCCATCTATCACAGTGATTGAGTTTGGGGTGTCAGAAGTGATCATTACCTACCTTCCTATAATTAGTAATTACACAGAAATAAATCTCTCTATCCCCTGGGGGTTGATTAAACATATTAAACTTGTACCCCCTGACAGCACCTGTGCTTATGCAGACCACCCATTATCACATTCTTTTCCACACTCATTATCCCAGAATCTGCCCACCTGCACACCCGAATCCTTTGTTCTACTTCATCTACCTACTTATTAATGCATAGGAATAAGTCTCTCTATCCCCTTGGGCCATGATTAATCATATTAAATAATTACCCTGTCATGCAAACCCCATCATTATCTCATTTTCCATGGTCATTATCCGGCAGTGTTTCTAGATCGACCAACATATACTACTTGCATTTACTACAAACCACCTGGAGAAAAGCAGTCTGACTCATATTTCTGGTGAAGCCTTCTTACAATATCCATCTCCTGGCTTTGTTATTCTTATTCAGGTCTTTATTGTCTGTATGTTACTTGCAGTCGATAACAGTGGTCAGTTGTTGGTGCTAGCAGTAGGCAGTCCAACGTAGCCACCAAAGCCCGGCTGATAATGAACTAACTTCAACTTGTCAGGCTCTCTTGAAGACAGGTAGAGGTCTGTTGGTAATTTGTATATGAAGGGTGTTGAAAAGTCTTGCTGCCTTTACATTTATTGTTCTTAATGTGCTCGTTGCACTTAATTATTATAATCAAAAAGAAGCGCTAAGCCACAAGGGCTATACAGCAGCTCGTTGCACTGCTGCTGGTTTCTGTCATCCCCATTCTAGTGATCGTCATTGGTTAGCAACTGCCTCGAATCACTTAGAAAAAGTATAATGCTCTTGTGTGTGTGTGTGTGTACTCACCTATTTGTACTCACCTATTTGTGGTTGCAGGGGTCGAGTCACAGCTCCTGGCCCCGCCTCTTCGCTGATTGCTACTAGGTCCTCTCTCTCCCTGCCCCATGAGCTCTATCATACCTCGCCTTAAAACTATGTATGGTTCCTGCCTCCACCACATCACTTTCTAGGCTATTCCATGGCCTGACTACTCTATGACTGAAGAAATACTTCCTAACATCCCTTTGATTCATCTGAGTCTTCAACTTCCAATTGTGACCTCTTGTGTCTGTGTCCCATCTCTGGAACATCCCGTCTTTGTCCACCTCGTCTATTCCGCGCAGTATTTTATATGTCGTTATCATGTCTCCCCTGACCCTCCTGGCCTCCAGTGTCGTCAGGCCGATTTCCCTCAACCTTTCTTCATAGGACAATCCCCGTAGCTCTGGGACTAGTCTTATTGCAAACCTTTGCACTTTCTCTAATTTCTTGACGTGCTTGACTAGGTGTGGATTCCAAACTGGTGCTGCATACTCCAGTATGGGCCTGACGTAGATGGTGTACAGAGTCTTAAACGAATCCTTACTGAGGTATCGGAACGCTATCCGTAGGTTTGCCAGGCGCCCGTATGCTGCAGCAGTTATCTGATTGATGTGCGCCTCAGGAGATATGCTCGGTGTTATACTCACCCCCAGATCTTTTTCCTTGAGTGAGGTTTGCAGTCTTTGGCCATCTAAACTATATTGTGTCTGCGGTCTTCTTTGCCCTTCCCCAATCTTCATGACTTTGCATTTGGCAGGGTTAAATTCAAGGAGCCAGTTGCTGGACCAGGCTTGTAGCCTGTCCAGATCTCTTTGTAGTCCTGCCTGATCCTCGTCCGATTCGATTCTTCTCATTAACTTCACATCGTCTGCAAACAAGGACACTTCTGAGTCTATCCCTTCCGTTATGTCGTTCACGTATACCAAGAACAGCACAGGTCCTAGGACTGACCCCTGTGGAACCCCGCTTGTCACAGGCGCCCACTCTGACACCTCGTCGCATACCATGAATCGTTGTTGCCTCCCTGTCAGATATTCTCTGATCCATTGCAGTGCCTTTCCTGTTATGTGTGCCTGGTCCTCTAGCTTTTGCAGTAACCTCTTGTGAGGAACTGTGTCGAAAGCCTTCTTGCAGTCCCAAAATACGCAGTCAATCCACCCCTCTCTCTCTTGTCTTACTTCTGTCACCTTGTCATAAAACTCTAGTAGGTTTGTGACACAGGATTTTCCTTCCCTGAAACCGTGCTGGTTGTCAATTATACACTTGTTTCTTTCCAGGTGCTCCACCACTCTCCTCCTGATGATCTTCTCCATGACCTTGCATACTATACACGTTAGTGATACAGGTCTGTAGTTTAGTGCCTCATGTCTGTCTCCCTTTTTAAAAATTGGGACTACATTTGCCATTTTCCATACCTCAGGGAGTTGCCCAGTTTCAAATGATGTGTTGAAGATCTTTGTTAATGGCTCACACAATATCTCTGCTCCCTCTTTAAGGACCCATGGAGAGATGTTGTCTGGTCCCACCACCTTTGAGGTGTCAAGTTCGCATAGCAGCTTCTTCACCTCCTCCTTGGTTATATGTACCTCATCCAGCACTTGCTGGTGTGCCCCCCTGTTCTGATTTCTTGGAGTCCTACTGGTTTCCACTGTAAATACCTCTTTAAATCTTGTGTTGAGCTCCTGACATACCTCTCGGTCGTTTCTTGTGAATTCCCCATCACCCTTCCTCAGTCTGATTACCTGGTCCTTGACTGTTGTTTTCCTCCTGATGTGGCTGTACACCAGCTTCGGGTCAGTCTTTACTTTTGATGCTATGTCATTTTCATATTGTCTCTGAGCCTCCCTTCTTATCTGTGCATATTCGTTTCTGGCTCTTCGGCTGATTTCTTTATTTTCCTGAGTTCTCTGTCTTCTGTACCTTTTCCATTCTCTAGTACACCTAGTTTTTGCCTCCCTACACCTTTGGGTGAACCAAGGACTCGTTCTGTTCTTCCCATTATTTCTGTTTCCCTTGGGAACAAACCTCTCCTCTGCCTCCTTGCATTTTGTTGCTACATAGTCCATCATTTCTTGTACTGGTTTTCCTGTCAGTTCCCTCTCCCACTGAATGTCTTGAAGGAAGTTCCTCATGCCTGAGTAGTTCCCCCTTTTGTAGTTTGGTTTTTCCCAGCCTATTCCTGCTACTCTCTCCACTTGGAGCTCAACTATGTAGTCGAAGCACAGAACCACATGATCACTAGCTCCCAGGGGCCTTTCATACATGATACCCTCGATGTCCGAACTACTCATGGTGAATACAAGGTCCAACCTTGCTGGTTCATCCTCTCCTCTCTCTCTGGTAGTGTCTCTAACATGTTGATGCATGAGGTTCTCCAGTACCACATCCATCATCTTGGCTCTCCATGTTTCGGGACCCCCATGGGGCTCCAGGTTTTCCCAGTCAATCTCCTTGTGATTGAAATCACCCATAACTAGTAACTTTGCTCCCCCCATGTGTGCTCTCCTGGCCACCTCGGCTAGTGTGTTGATCATTGCTCTGTTGCTCTCATTGTATTCTTCTCTTGGCCTCCTGCAGTTCTGTGGTGGGTTGTACATTACTGCAATTATCACCTTATGTCCCTCAGACTGGATTGTTCCTACTAAGTAGTCCCTTTCGCCCATGCCATCCATTCCTTCCATTTTCTCAAAGCCCCACTAGTTTTTAATGAGCAGTGCAACTCCTCCTCCCCCTCTCCTCCCTCTGTCTTTCCTGAAGATTTGATATCCGGATGGAAAGATTGAATCTGTTATTATTCTGGTGAGTTTTGTTTCTGTGAGTGCTATTATGTCTGGGGATGTCTCTTTGATTCTTTTGTGCCACTCCTCATACTTGTTTGTTATTCCATCTGCATTTGTATACCACACCTTCAACTTCTTTTCTAAGACTGTGGTCTGGGAAGTATATTGGGGTTGGGGAAGTGGGAGACCTGGTAAGGAACTATGGGTTGTTGCTGTGGGGGTGAAGTTTGTAATGTAGTGGGTGGGGGCATTGGATGTGGCATGGGTGTTTTGATTTAGTGTTTGGTTGCACTGGGGTTGACCTGGTTGGGAGGCTTCTATAGAAAGTTGTGAGGGAGGCTGTATTAGATCTTCTTCCTGGGTCTGGGATCTCCTGTCTGTCTTCTCCATCCCCTCTCTTTCCTCCTTTCACCTTTGTACCATCTCTCTCAGTTTCTTCCTTTCTTCTTGTGTTCTGTCGCGGTCGAGATACACCCTCCTGTATGCCGTCATGTCCCTTAATCGTGCTTTCTCCTGCAGGATCCTGGTCCGAGTCGCTTCTGCCTTGAAGGTCACTCTCACTGGCCGGGTTCTTTTTTTTACAAACCCCCCTATTCTCCGAAAATTTTCCAGCTGGGTCATATCGTCTTCTCCTATTGCTTTCATGATGCTTTCAATTGCTTTTTTTCCCCTTGTTTTCTTGCTTCATATGTTTCCCCTTCGACTTCCTGGAGCCCATACACAAAGACTGACCTCACCCTTTCATTCTCCCACTGCATATCCCTGTGTATCCCCTCATTTAATTTGGTTTCCTCCACTGCAGCTTTCCTTTCATCAGTTTCACTGGCTAATGTACTTGGGCTCAGTGGCCTGTCATTGTGTGTGTGTGTGTGTGTGTGTGTGTGTGTGTGTAATTTTTGTGGTTTTTCCAAACTGGCATATTATTATTATTATTATAATCAAGGGGGAAGCGCTAAACCCAGAGGATTATACAGCGCCTGGGGGGGATGTGGAAGGCATTCAGGCTTAATTCGAGGAACTGGAGCACAGATCCAATTTCCTAAATCAAGAGCCCCTCACCAACATCAAGGAACCTTCCTTGAGGGGTCAAACTGGCATAGATTTCTGTGTACACTTGGTCTGTCGATTCCTGATATATTACGCATATTTGGCGAGGGATAGTAAACCTTCAGCCTTCCCCCACCTCTTGCATTTAACATACTGAAAGAGATGGGAGGATATTGCTAATTCTTAAATTCTATGATTACCTATAATACTTCTCGTGGGTCACATATATATAAATAATATACAAATTCAGGAGAATCAACCTGGCCTTCGTCATCTAAGGTTGACTTCAGAGTGACGGTTCGACTCTCTACCCTGGTTGCCGTCTCCAGTTAAACGAAACGTACATGTAACGTCAAGCCCCACTCGTACCATGGTTTGTTTGCAATCGTGTCATTACGATTTCGTGAGTCATGATGACGGATTTGAGGGGACTTGAGCTAGAGTTCGTCACGGCCACGCTGGCGGGAGATTCGTCTGTAAAAACTTGCATTTGTGGTCACAGTGGGACCCTCTCTATAGTGTATAAATATACCTAGGTAGATGAATCTTATGTAGCCAGCTGGCCTGGAGTTTCATAACTCACTTGCCGCGGGTTCTAACACCACCCGTACCCTGGTTTGTCATAACAGATTTTGTATGTCCATTCTTTCTGCAGAATCTTGTATATCCCCATACACTTAGCCTGCAGATTCTTGTGTATCCCATACTGTTGGCCTGCAGGTTCTTGTGTATCCCATACTGTTGGCCTGCAGGTTCTTGTGTATCCCATACTGTTTATCTGCAGAATATAGTATTCCATCTAATTTCTTTACCGCGTGTTTCGTATCCCATGACGTTTCTCTGCAAATTCTTGCTTCTTCCAAGCCTTCCCTGGACTGTTACTATATGCAAGCAGTGTCAAACCCACAAGGGCCATTCAGCTCCCGGAAAGTTTTTTTTTTAATATTCAACATTACTTCACCACTGCATCTTGCGTATGACTCATTCTGCAGCAGGAGAGGCTCCAGAATATCTACACTGAGGGAGAGGGGGCGCTTACAGGTGGCTGTCTTGTTGGAAGGGAGGCTAGGAGACTTGTTTTGAAGCAGCGTTATTATTGGGTGCCGAGGGAATTTTAGGGGGATGAAGCCTCCTCCTTGGCTCCACCCTTGTCCTGGTGTGGATTATAGAAACTAGTGGCAGTTCAGGTTTTCGTCTTTTTATTTTCTTGTATATAATTTTCTTGTATATAATTACTCCGATATGGAAAACGTGAGGAAATTAAAACTGTATCGGAGTATAAAACAAATTCCAACCACACAGTAGAGCGAAAAATTAATGCAAAAGACATTGTATGAGTCGCATCTGCTAGAAAAAATGACAGGATGGATAATGAGAACCTTCAAAACTAGGGATGCCAGGCCCATGATGACACTCTTCAGGTTGCTTGTTCTATCAAGGCTGGAATATTGCTGCACACTAGCAGCACCTTTCAAGGCAGGTGAAATTGCTGACCTAGAAAATGTACAGAGGACCTTCACGGCACACATAAGTGCGATAGAACACCTCAGTTACTGGGAACACTTAGTTCCTCAACCTGCACTCCCTAGAACACAGGCGGGAGAGATGCATGATTATATACACTTGAAAACTCCTAGAGGGATTAGTACCAAACTTGCACATGAAAATCGCTCCCTATGAAAGCAAAAGACTCGGAAGACGATGCAACAATCCCCCAGTGAAAAGCGGGGGTGCCACTAGCACTATAAGAGACAATACAATAAGTGTCAGGGGCCCAGCATACATAAGGGGAATTACCAATAGAACTCTGGCTATCTTCAAGAAGGCACTGGACAGGCACCTACAGTCAGTACCTGACCAGCCGGGCTGTGATTTGTACGTCAGTCTGCGTGCAGCCAACAGTAGCAGCCTGGTTGATCAGGCCCTGATCCACCATGAGGCCTGGTCACAGACCAAGCCACAGGGGAGTTAACCCCCAAACCCCCTCCTGGTATAAAATTGCTGAGTAACCTACACAAAGTGCTCTGTAAATATCACAACTACTACCACTACCCCACCCCCTTCTTTTTTTTTCGCACATCTGTTCTGCTCTCTCTGCCACATCTCAATTTTTGTATGTCAAAATGCCAATGACCTCTTTTGGCTCTCCTGTGAAAGCTCCTGATGACCCATGTGAAACATGGTTCATGATATTGACCTTAGGCCAGACTTGGCCAGGCATCAGGTTTTTGTTGCTGGCCTTGGCCCTGATACTTCCCCCATTTTGTACAGCTACTGTAAAGTGGGTAAGAATGTTAATGTTATTTTTATTTTGAGTATTGTTGGTCAGGATGTTTCCTCCCAGCATGGTAAACCTTTTGGCTGTGGCTATGTAACCTCTGCTTACAAGACATTTGCTGATGTGTATGTTACCAGATTTAATGGCTTGCTGGCAAGAGAAATCAAAGAGGGCCACATGCCCACATACTTTACGATCTGGCTTTGGCCGGGCTACATATTTTGAAAGGTCTAAAGCAACAGTTAGGGGCCAGTGTCATTGGGATTGAGGAAATACAGCTTCTTAATCTTGGAGTGGTTAAGGTTAGGGTTAAAAAGAAGGTTAGTGGTGTTCTGGTGAATACTAATTCACCAGCATTCACATTTGACCAACCAGACCATCCCTTGTATGTAAATCTTTGGTGGAGAGCTCTGGGTGTAAAGCTATATGTCCTCTTTCCTAAACAATGCTTCCAGTCACAAGTCTGGCAACCGGAGGTCCAAGTGTAAGGAAATCCATAATAATTTTATTGATTGTTTATCTGAATTGAACATTGCCCATTCTTGCAATGGAGACTGCAGTGTCACAACTGTGAAGGTTCCCATGAGACTTAATGACAGAGCACATGATGCACAAGAGGGAGAGTGCTCTGCTTCCCTTTGTTGACACAATGAGTTTTGCAAAGGTCAGTAGGCGAGCATACCTCCTACATCCTAGCTCATTTTATGCAGCCATTGCCTCTAGCCACAGGACCCCAGCTGCTCTGTGGTCTTTTTGATGGGACAGTCCTTCCCATCTTTCAGGGACTCTTCCTTGGGCACCTTGCTGATGGTGCCAACACCTTTCTAGGCAACCACTGATCCATTCCGTATTCCTCTTGCCATCTCTGGGTGGCTCGGCACATTGCAGTAGTGCCCTCCTGAGAGAAGTGGCCATTGTGGTGCATCTACTGAGAAGGCCTAGGAAGCACATGGTGAGTGGAAGGAGCATCCTGTTATCTCCAAAGGCCACTCACCTCTACCCCTAAGAAGAAGAAGCTACCACTGTTGCCTCCTGCTGGGTCTAGCTTTTCTAGAGCTTCCTTGGGGAAGCCAGCTTCAGTCGCCCCTACCAGCAGTTGACAACTTGCAACCAGTGGTTCTCTCTTTTGAGCCCCACTGGGTACCACGGTCTGCCTTGCTTCTGTTCCCTCTGGCAGTGGAAGAGACAAGAGGCAGAACTCAAGAATATGCAAATCAAGAGTGCTAAAATGACCTAATACTATGAAATAAGTATGAAAGTTACCTGGAGTCTCTTCCGGTGGTCACCCTCTCCCCAGTCTTAAAAGGATAAAAGCAATGCCTTCCAATGGACAGTAGAAACTAAAATGTTTTATGGTGACAAATTCCAGCTCCTCAGATATGGGGAGAGTGAAGACTTCAAAAGGGGCTACCACCTAATAGAACAAATGTCCATAAAATGAAAAGGTGGATAATGAAAAATTTTTGTGAGGAAAAAATAACGCCAATTGTAACAATTCAAATCATTCATGCCCTTTCTCTTAGAGTGCTCTTCAGTGGTGCCAGTTGTGTTTAAGGCAGGAGAGCAGTTAGAGCTGGAACAAATGCTGAGATCATTTATGGCCTACACAGAGTTAATAAAACATTTAAACTCTACACTAGACAGCACATGTTCTCTGGAGTGGAGGAGAGAGATGGATGATAAAACATACACGAAAGATACTCGAAGGCCTAATCATAAAGCTACACATCATGACAACAACATACAGGAACCAGAAAATTGAGAGTGGGTGTAAAACAAAGCTAAAAACAAAAGTGCCATGGGCACAATAAGAGAACACTGTATCACAAAATGTGGACTGTGATTACTGAACTTGCTACCAGCAGATATCAAATGTAGTGCTGGAATCACAAACTCATCCAAGTGCAAAGTCAGCTAGACTGTGATAGATATGTGGACCAGCTGGCCATCAACAGTAACAGCCTGGTTGACCAGGCAAGCAACAAATAAGCTTGGTCTGCTGTGGTAGTAAGAAAAATCAAAACCAGGTCTCAAATTTATGCAGTCAAGCACTTTAATTATTGGGAATGCCTGAAGTCCCTTGAACTGATTTTTGGGGGGTATGCCAGCAAGATTCATCATAATTCATACTTAGAAAATTCTAGAGATTGATTCTGAATCTGCACATTGAAATCACTCCCTACAAGTGCAGACTGTGTAAAATATTGTCCTGTTCCCCTAATAAAAAGCAGAAGTACAGTACCGTGAGAGACAATAAATGTAAAGGGATGAAGACTTGTAAACACCCTCCCTTCATATATATAAGGGGGTGCTACCAACAGGCCCCTAGCTATCTTTAAGAAAAAACTTGATAATGTCAAGTCATTTCCTGATAAAAATGCACTGAGTATGGCCAGCACTCGGCCCATTGTAGTCACTGCATTAACCGATTCTACTATTGCAGAGATGCATCTTTTCTTTGCAACACTAATGCTGATACCACATGCTCATAATTAAATAATAATAAAGATTTGATCATTCTTGAGCACAATTCTTTCAAAAAATTCACAAGCACTCGCACATCAAACCATAAATGCAACTACAATGAAAAGAATACCTAAGTTTATATTCAAGAGTGACAGAATGATCATCAGGATCATAAACTCGAGAAAAAAGGTGTGTTCTCAACTGAGACTCTTAATCATCTGGGAGCTACATAAAGAAAAAGGCTCTTTCTGTAAATGAGTTCTCCCTAATAAGCACAAGGCCCAATCAGTTTAAAAGATTCTGCAGCCATTCATAGAAACATTTCTGAGCCTGATGTAAAAGTTCCAGGCATATCAGCGAGATACTTCGTTTATTAACATTTAGAGAACCAGAGTTAAAATTAATTTCTTGCCTTGACAGGGAGCTAGTGTATCTCATGCATTAAAGGATTAATAAGAACTCCAGGTGGGAGTGAAAATACCACTCTAGTTGCATGATTAGTGGTGGACCTACAGTTTGGGGGCCCTGAAGCTTGAACTGTTATGGGGGCCCTGTGCAACCAGCAGTGGCTGGCCTACATGATACTTTAATAATCTTTTAAGTTTCATTTTAACTATTATTTTATATTAAATTACACTACATTATTAATATTATTTAAAAAAAAAAACTTATACAGTAGTCCCAAAATTTTTAAGCGTTGTGGACTAAAGTTGCTTCTGGGGCCCCCTCTGAGATTAAGGACGTCCCCTTGAAATTTCGGCCAACTTTTTTATTTTTCAACCGATTTATTTTTGGTGTATTTTTAGAGGTGCATATGTAGAAGAATGTGACAAAGTTTCAGTATGATTGGCCAACAAACAACAGAGAAAAAACTTAGGCTTCATTAATTTCATAGTAGATTCACTCCCGTGCATGATTTAGTCTTTGAAGCATGCAACCAGGCAAACCCACAAACAAGCATTTGAGAAAATTTAGAAGAAACAAACGTGTGGCTACAGACCAATATAATCTGCAAATAGACACTTCTGCCTGCATAGATTAAAAATATGAAAATTGCTAGATTAACAATCTGATATGCCCAGTGAATGACAATGGAGAGTTCAAGCAAACACAGGCTGCAAACTGACAGTACCAACATCAAAGGAAACAAACTCTTCAGTCTGTCTTTCCCCGAGATATCCCCTTTCAGTGCAGTAGTGTCATTTGATAGATTTCTCGTTACTGTATAAGTTCCAGTTCTCTGACAAAAATAATCCCAGTGAGATTATTTACTATACAAAATCAGAGGAATGATTTAGTGAGTTCTTCTATCCCTTCAAGAACATTGTTATAGATGAGTCTGATTTTATTCAAAGGGAGGCTTTGGTATCAGCCTGTTTGTGTGCTTGTAAAACTGGTCTGGTGTTAGACACTATTTACAGAAACACGAAAACTTTAGGAAATGTAAGGGGCATACCATATTCTCAAATAACTGGAAAGAAATCAAAACTAGCTGACAAGACAAATAGTGCAAAGTGAAAAAAGTGATCCATTGCAGTAAAAGCTGGTTCTATATTCTTGCACCTATTCATCCTATATAAAATAATGCTATAATGAAATTAAGTGCTAAACCCAAGAGAGTCATACAGCACTCCTTCAGAAGAGAAATCTACACAGAGATAGTATTTGTGTATGCACACACCCAGAAAACCAAAAAAGTGCAAGGATACACGATATTATTGCAAGTTGTGTGCTATTTGCATCTGTTCATGTTTTGAGGAGTATCATACCTCGGGGCAATTGTACTATCATAACCTTTCGTTGTACATAGTGTTAGAAAAACAATAATTTATACTATTTGTAGTGAATATTGCAATTGGGGTTATGGCACACCATGCTTCTCCATGTTTTGAGTACTGAAAGACCTTTTACACCATGTTCTTATGCAAGACAAGCCACAGGGGGTGGAAATCTTTAGCTCCAGTACTTTCACACTTCTCAGTGCATCATCAGGAGCTATGCAAGGTTGCAAATGAACAGTGAAGTTTTTTTCTCAGAATAGCGCAGAATAGGCCTGTCGCCTCCTTCTGGCTGTCTTAGAAGAGCCAGGAGGTGGCGACAGGCCCACTCTGCGCTATTCTGAGAAAAAACTTTCCCTACTTCAGCTGCAACATTACATAGCTCCTGATGATGCACTGAGAAGTGTGAAAGTACTGGAGCTAAAGATTTCCACCCACCTGTGGCTTGTCTTGCATAGTTAAGATTGCCTGTCTGCGATTGTTTGCATTATGTTCTTATGATAATGTGTTTCATAGTATAAGACATTTAAAAGAATTGGAAAAACATTCATCATTTGGCAGAACGAAACTGGAAAACACAGACAAGGAGGGACCTGATGCTGGTGAAAGACTTCATGCAAGAAAGAGAGCTGGATTTATCCTTAATTTATATAGAACTACAGTGCTTCCCATTTCCTAGGTGCTGTATGATCCCTGCAGATTTAGTGCTTCCTCATTATTATACAGTAATAGCTAAAATGTTTTGATTGTGAATTATTTTCATAGGGAAAGTCCTGAACCTATGTAGGTCATACACTACCTAGGGAATAGGATGTAAGAGTTTGATCCTAGGAAAGAAAGGATAACTCCAGTTCCTTGGATCATGAGTTCTTCAGCATTAAGGCCTCTTCCCTTGAAGACCTTGCTTTATAACCATAACAGGGTCAGTGGAAGATGTTAAACCAGTAGAGGTCGTACAGCTCACAGGGAATGGGAAACAGGTTTGACCCAAGAAAGGGAAAGGTAGATCCATTTCCTTGAATCAAAAGCCTCTCATCTGCATCATAAGGTTTGTGTGTGTGGTTAATCTGACTAGGTATTGGAGTTAGCGCTTTCCCAAGCTGGAGTAATAATTTAGAAAGTTATGTAACTAATAAGGATAGGGGAGCATTTCCAGCAATCTACTAATATCTGAAATTCAGAGATTATAGGTGAAGAAATAAAATAAAATATTCAACATACTGATTTATTAACGTGAAGAACAGACATGGGAATCTACACACCTTTCAAAATACAACATAATTTCAGCCATACCACTTTGAACCAAGGAAAAAAATCTTAACGCTAATGATACAGGCAAAGTATTTGTGATGTAAATGTTTGCTGTTAGCAGTTCAATATTCTCTCACCTGTACAGGATGTGATCAACAATAACATATCTTGCAGTGTTTCAGACAAGGTCACTCTCCCATGGGTTTTTTTTTTGTATAAGATCCTGAGCCCAATACAAAGCTATGCTTGGGATTTATTTATCACCACTTACTATCTTTCCCTATTATAGCAAGAGCAGCATCTAAGGGTCTTGAAAATAAAAGTAGACAAGGTTAATATCTGAGAACATCAACCTTGTATACTTTTATGCAATGCTGGTTAATCATATATGTCATAATATGAACATCAAACTAGTAGTGCATGCAATGTATCTGGGAAACTGCCTGAAATACTACTACACTACACATTTCAGTGGCATTCAATCCCTATATACATGCTAGATGTACAATATTATTTCCAACTAAAGCCTCAAGCTCTAACAATTAATTATAGTGCTGCACCTCATTCAAATACACAGCACTCAAATCTAGTAAGATTAATATTAATATTAAAAGATGATATTCAGTAACAAAATACAAAATTATTTGACATACCCATGCCTACTGTCTAATCACAGAGACCTAGTAATGGGGCTTTAGAACAAATAATTTTTTATTTGTAGTTGCTAAATCTCACCATCGTGTTTATCAATGTACAACAAGGACGAATCAACAAGGGGAAACAACACCTGACATAAAAAGAAGGGGCTGGGAGAAAGTAGCTGACTGGTAAACCTGTTGAGGCTTTAAGTATGAAAATTGAATTGTTTTTAAGAGCTTGTCACAGCTGGCCCCATCTCTCCACAACCTCTTCAACTCTGCACACTTCAGGTGGGACTTGAAGTCGATATAAAAGAGAAAGCAATTTCTTAATGACGACGAGTGAGATTTCTGTATGATGATTGGATGACAGCGACATGGTCCTTTATGTATTTCTTTTAAATTCTGTCGTGCAGAAATATTTTATTTTGAATAAATAAGGAGGAATCCAATGCCCTCTGTCAAAACAATCTAATAGAATGCTCATGCTATGTCTGATGATTAATATACAACAGCAATAGTTACAGACAGTAAGGTTCTTCCCTGCTTAAAATGTTGAGATCCATGAGAAGTATTCTACTATACTGCTTTCATAACAGCAAAAAGCTGATTACCTGTATTTTAAGCTTGATTAATCAGCTATCCAACTTCATTATATAAATAAAATGCATTTCTGAACTACACAAGTGTTTCATCCGAGGAACGGGAAAAAAATTTGTTGGTCCTACTCTCATACCCGCATAGTGTAAACTAATAAATATGCTTGTAATATTCTACATTTTCCTGTGTTACGAACGCTTAAAAGAAAGCGGTTGAAACTATCTTGCTAAAGTTACCAAGATGGTAAGTTGCCTATGCACTGCCTTGTTATTTCCCCTATGTTGAAAAACCAACACCCAATTTTAACTTGCAAAGAGAAGCAAAACACAGGAGAATGAGCAATAAGAAGAAATCCCTGAGAAGTATTGCAAAAGTATCCTAGAAGATTGGTGCTCTTGGTTTACAGACACCAAAGGTTACTCTTTTATTTTTAATCTTCACCTAAAACATCAATACTTTATTATCTCAATGAAAATTGACCGTGGAATGTGCAAGTGTTGCTAAATATATGCTTTGACGTATAATTTCATTTGCAGTGCCATTATATAATAGCAAAGCACTGTGATAGGCCTACTGGCCCATGCTATGCACATCATGATTGAATCCATCCAAGGTTAATTTATATAACTGACCAATTTTCTTTTTTCAGGCTACCCAAACTGTAAGCCTCTGTGACACAACTCAGTAATCTATTATACTCATTGACACCTTCATTGCTGAAACAGCACTTGCCTGTATCCTTTAAATTTTACGCTCTTTCTTGTCAGATATCCTTGATACCTCATTTTTATCCCCATTGTATATATCCTGTCTACCTCTTGTATTTACCTATTTTGGTGTAGTCAATGAATTTACTTATGTCACATATTCCCTTAGCAAGATCATTAATGTTGTTCCCAAACAACAAGGGGCCAAAACTGATCATCGTGGAGCTATTCATGACTAGTTTCCGTTCTGATTTCAATCAGTTTATGCAAACCCTGTACTGCCTGCTTATCATCCATGTCTTGATCCATGAGAAAACCATTCATCCAATACCTTTTGCTACCTATTTATCATCCATATCTTGATCCATGACAGAACCATTCGTCCAGTACCCTGTGTTACCTATTTGTGGAACAGTCTTCTGTGAGGAGCTTTAATAAAAAACCTTGCAGTGCTATATAACCATTTTATGTTTAGTTGCTTATATTATCAAAATCTCTACTGAAATTCAAGTAGACAGCAACATATTCTTTACTATGGTCCACTACCTCAAATGCCTTACTAAAGCTTAATAATAATTATTTTCTTTAACACATCGGCCATTTCCCACAGAGGCAGGGTGACAAAACACTTACATCATAATATAATTAATTTAATTACAAACCCGAAAGGGTCATACAGCACTGAAGGGTGGGATGTCTGTAGGAATAGGTGTTAGTGGAGGTGGGAGAGAGCAGTAGTAAAATCTAAATCAGAGTTGGTCTCTGTTAAAAAGTCGATGAGTCTGTCAAAGGTGGGACCTTCAGCAAGGAAGGCAGTTAGTATTCTGAGGCAGCAGAGATGTCAGTAGTAGTATATCCTGCGGGCAAGTGCCAGGTGTTTATTCATGAAGTACAGTGAGCGAGTCACATGTCCAATATGTAAGCAGGAGATTGTGGTCTCCCAGACATGACAGCAGTGGGAAGATGGCTAGAGCCATTTACTTGACAGAAAGCAATTTGTTGTGGTCCAACCCAGACCAACAGAGTCGGTAGGTGTCAGGTATGAACATCCCCTTCTAATCAGTGCTGGGACTACATTATTATTATTATTATTATTATTAGTAGTAGTAGTAGTAGTAGTAGTAGAAGAGAAGTGCTAACCTCATAGGAATCATACGGGGTATGGGAAATGGTAGGCAATCAGGTTCTATCCAAGGAAAGGGAAAATCAGGTCCAATTCTAATTACATCTACTGTTGTGGAGTGTAAAATCATGGGGAGTGCTAAACCTAGAGGGATTATACAGTGCCTGTGGGGGGAATGGGCGTGGAAGGCATTCAGGCTTAATTCAGGAAATTGGAGCACAGACCCAATTCCCTAGATGTGGACTGTAATGATTGACTGGGTGGTAGTTCAATGGTAGGGCCTCCTTTTAATTTTTAACCTCTTTTAATATGGATATGTTGGTCCATAAGGTGACCTTCAATGATAGGGACCTCTCATTTTATATATATGAATTACATTAGCCATCTCCCACATGTCAGGTATGATACCTATTTGTAGTGATATTTTGAAAAGATTAGTCAGTGGCTAACTCCATCCATCTTGCATTAAGAACTTTGAAAACTGTGTCAGAATCTGGGGACTTTTTTTGTATTAATCAGTCCAGTTGTTTAAAACACGTCTTTCTTTCTTTCAACACACCGGCTGTATCCCACCGAGGTGGGGTGGCCCAAAAGGAAAAACGAAAGTTTCTCCTTTTACATTTAGTAATATATACAGGAGAAGGGGTTACTAGCCCCTTGCTCCTGGCATTTTAGTCGCCATGGAGGTAAGAGGAAATAAACAAGAACAAGAACTAGTAAGAAAATAGAAGAAAAACCCAGAGGGGTGTGTATATACTATATGCTTGTACATGTATGTGTAGTGTGACCTAAGTATAAGTAGAAGTAGCAAGACGTACCTGAAACCTTGCATGTTCATGAGACAAAAATGGACACCAGCAATCCTACCATCATGTAAAACAATTACAGGCTTTCATTTCACACTCACTTGGCAGGATGGTAGTACACCCTGGGTGGTTGCTGTCTACCAACCTACTACCAATTTAAAACACATGTATGTTATATTGAAAACCATACTTCACAGCTATACATAATTTTTCCTAGGGTTAATTATAATAATTACAAAGATTCTTGTTTTATCTTGTGAAAAAATTAACTGCATTTCTTTTCATTATCAGTATGCTGTCCAGAGTTTGTCTTAAGTGGGCCAAACATTTTTCTAATCTTTGTTCTATATACTTTGAATTTCATTGTCTCTAGGTTTTCTTATTTTTAACCCCTTTTAATATGGATATTGGTCCATAAGGTGACTGACATTCTTGATGTGCCTATAAATTCCTCCCATCCCCTCCCCCTCACAAAAATGTTTTAGTCTCCCATTCATCCATTTTGTATTCTTTTTATTTGATATTATTTTGCTATGTTCTTTGGTCAGCTTGTAAAGTATTTTTTCTGTCAAATGACAGTTCTCTTCATTACTCCACTTGACTGGTGTTCTCTCAAAGCCCACTGTAATTAGCAGGACACAAATCTGGAACCTTTCCTGCAGTATCCTTACTATAATACATCCAAACAGTGCTAAATGTAACAGATTTGTTATCACTTGTGCCAAGCTCCTCTGTGATATTAAGATAAACATAAAAACGATTAGCACATAAGGCATATATTCAGAACACTGCACAAACCAACCATGAGCAGTAACAGTATTTCAAAAATGCATCAGCATCCAATAATATAGAATATCACCACTGCTTACTGTCTGTAACTGTGGCTGTTATAATGTGTTTAACTTAACCTGATGGCATAGAATAGCTTTTAATGCTTATCACTTACCAAAGATGACACGGAGATAAAATTTTGAGCCATATGGGTACTGCAAGTGGGCCCTTGTCCTGTTTAATACAGGCAACACAATACCCATTCTGAATGGGTAATGAATGAGTCTGAACACTAAATCACTCCTATAGATTATCTCAAATTAGATGGAAACTGCAGCAAACATCCTGACTAATATAGTCAACATGAGGATGAGGCTCGCTGCTTCGTGCAACAGTAAGTCAGTCTTGAAATTCAGTTTTAAAAGACTTCAAAAACAAAAGCCACTGATCATTTACCAGTTAACAACAAAATGGTTTTCCCAATGATGTATGTAACATGTTGAATTAAAATGCCCTAATTATGCAAAATTACCCTTAAAAATCAACAAGGTAATTTACAATGACAACGTGCTAAATTAACGGTGAAAATAGAGGAATATATAGTCTTAAAACAATGAAAAATTATAATAAATTTTGTTACAACATACTGAATCGAAATAAACACTAAGCTAGTAGCCCTACATAACAATATCCTAACATTTTATTTCTTAAAACTCTTGGTAAATCTTCATAATTATAATAGAAAATCCAATGAAAAAACAAATCCTGGACTTGGGACACAATTCCAATTAACATCCAGTTCAGTAATAATTAGTAAGCAGATGAAGTTGTATGATGCGGCCCAGTTCTAGAGAGTCAAATCTGAGACATTCCACCTGAGATCCAATAATGGAAAATACACTGAATTTGGCTGACATGTTATATTTTAAAATTGCCTGCTAGAACTCAAAAAACATTTTGAATTACTAATTTTAAATTAACATTTCTAGCAAGACCCACAGCTATAAAGCAAGCGTAAAATACTTTTACATTATTAATATCTCCAAGTCTCATAGGTGACTATCTAGAACTGGAGAAGACAAACATGGAAGTCTCAACCTAGATAACATAAAACTGCCAACTCCAACAAGACACTGTTGTACCGGTATATGAATCTCCTTGGTTCAGTCCTCAACAGTGAAAATAAAAAAAAAATATAAAAAAGGAGGCTGAAAGCAAGAACATTTTGGAGTGTCCATCTATCTAATATCACAATGCAGACAACTGTCCAGTTTGATTCAGTGACCGTAACAGTAAATTCATAATATCCATCACAATGGGGGTTTAAATTTGAATAAAGCATAAGTGGAAATATAAAGTGTATAAAGAGCAATTACACCTACTGTTACAGTCACATTTTAGTCATAAACTTACATAAGACTTGAATGTGGATCAATTTTGAGTCACCCAAAACCCTCTCTCAAAATTTACATTTTTAGTATTAGATGAATCGTTATGGTGAATATTTAGAAAGCAGGCCATACCACATGTAAGTTTGTGACTATAATTAGACCTGGCTTACTCAAGTCAAGATATGAAAACTAATGCAGAATAAATATACTAGTGTTGTTTTATAATGCAGAATCTGACAAGATTGCAGAGAAATTGAATGACACCCCTACACATTTAGTGCTTCCCCTCGAGTATAATAATTACATGGAAAATCTGCAATAAAGGTTTATGTACAAAAATTGCATGTTAACCTGTTTTAGCTTTTATAGTCCAAATGTGCAATAATATTTATATTATGCTCTAATTTAATCTGCTACATATATTTAGCTGTATAGTCCTTGTGGCTTAGCGCTTCTTTTTGATTATTAATAATAATACATATATTTAAATATTCAACATTGTTTTAGGAAAAAAGGGGAGTAACAAGTTATTTAAGTAGTTTCTCTCCAAGAAAAGGAATTATTCACATAGACAACCCTCTAAAATTAGATTTTGAAAATAATCAATACAACACAAGAAAAGATCATAAAAATGAGCTCAAGAAGTTGTCATATCTTCACTTCGTAAACATAGTTGGCATGATCCGAGAATTTGCTCCCTTGTCATACACTTCCTCATTAGTCATTTTGTATTCACCAACACCACATGATCATGGACTGGCATTCTTATTTGTTAGTAAACCATCAGTATTAAGCAGACTTAGTTACTAAACAATCACATTAACAATGACTGCTTAGTGCCTTCATCTGCTACTCAAGGGCCTAAGAACAAGGGGCCTAAACTTTAACATTCACTAAATAATTTTTTTTTTATCTATGGAGATGCCTTTTGCATCTTTCAAGGCTTTTAAAGTGTTATTTACAGCATTGGTGGCGCATATAAGAAGGTAAACCCGCACTGGATACAAGTATCACGTCAACACAGACAACTTAAGCATTATCATCTCCATAGCTTGTGGCTTGGGTGATTCAAAATTTCTCAGAAGCCAAAAGTCAATCATTACACAAAAAGTGAGTTCAACCACATCTACACATAACTATGGCAATTGGATCTATGGGGCTTTAACAGCCGAGGTGACATCCTGAATTATAACAGCATATTGTATATATAATATTAGAATAAGGGTTATATGATCTGCTTGTATGAAAAGAAATAGCAATTGGTTTTATGACGAGGTAGATTCAGCCGTCCTCAGATGATGTAATACCCTCCTAATATAGCCTGAACTGTTGTCAACTTATGAATGGTGTCTTAGCAGAGTTATGCAGCCTCAAGCAAGACACCAAACTGAAGACTATGGGGTCTAGAATTGACCGAATCAAATATTGTGTAACCTGAGAACTCAAATATATGTGCCTGTTGCAGATTCTGGGGTTCATTGTCCCCATGGCCCAGTCCCAGACCAGACCCCTGGTTGACAGCCTGATCACTTGGACTGTTGGTTATAGGAAAACTGTCAGTATTACTATAGATATAATGATGCTGGGGACTTTTAGCACCACAGCCTGGCTAATCAGGAGCTGACTTGAGCTTCAAGGAAAGACAAAAACTGATTCTCATTTCAAGACCCTAGAAATACTTGAGACTTACAAGGCCACCTGATACATATCCTGAATTCCATACTGTAATTCTGTGTACTGTGTCCCTGCTAAGCCACAAGCATTTTTTCCCAGGGTAAGCCTCACGGGTGGTCTACTGTTGAGAAAACAAACTTATTGAACAGATGCAATACAAACTGCTCATTTTCATTTCTAAATCTGTTTCCAACAAGTCGTTGCTTTAATCAACTGTAAGAAACTTTCAGAACATCGAAGGTTATTAACAGAGTCTGTTTCAACTACATGTGTACTCATGTATATTCTTCATAAGCAAGTTGGCTTGTTACACCTGTCATCTTTTCCAACTGTGGAAGCACATCATCAATCAATGCTCTATGTTGCAAATTACTTGCAACACTTTCAACCCTAAATCACAGACAAAACACTTTGCATTCCCCCTTTTTAACTGCCAGATGGCAAGCCTTACAGTAATAAGACTTCTATTACCTTGGCTAAATGAGTAACCTTGGGTTACAGGCAATTGTGCAAAGGTAAACTCATTATTTACCACTATAACGCGGTGAGTTTAACATGGCAAATTCTTCCTACGCACCACCCTAACATCCTTCTAGTGTTAGCCCACCATTAAGCCACAACAGTCTCTGAGTTGAGCTCACACAGGGTAGCAGGGTCAGTACCATCAGCTTTACTACCATCAACCTCCATAGCTTGAGCAGTACTTGCTGATGCTGTGCTGCTAGCAGTGACAACTGTAGGAACACTGGTATCAGTGGCCCACGATGCTGAAGTGTGTGGGTATGGGCGGGTGCGGGCATCACGGCGGGCCTTACGGCGAGCACGTCTCTGCTCCATAATTAATCGCAGTTGTTCCACTTTAGTGCGCATTGCTTGGTTTTCATCTCCAGAATCTGCAAATATTATACAATGACATATATGTAATTTGCAGAGGGAAGTATTGTATGTTACAGCAAGTAAACAAAAATTGTGAATATAATTTAAAATTCAAGAGAATCATGACATCACTGCCCTCAAGGGAGGGGTTCCTTGAAGCAGGTGAAAGATGCTTTATCAAAGGAAATGGAGCTACCCTTCATTTTCTGGATCAAACCTAATTACCTCCCATTAACCAGGTGATGTATAACCCTTATAGATTTAGTGCTTCCCAACAATTGTCATAATATCAATTTCAAAGACTAAATATTTTCAGGGTACAGTTCTTCACACACCAGGGCCTAAATTACACCAGCCCACATTACAGTCAGTACTGGGGCAGACTGGGAATTCATAGACCAAGAAGCTTAAATTGCACCCAGACTGAAAATTTTGCACCCTAAGTTTTCCATCAAATTTCGTACTTTTGGTGTCATTACCTTCAGAAAAAGATTCTCTTACCATTTCAGAATAATTAAAAAAAAAAAAATGACACTGGGAGCATTTTTATGGGGGGGGGGGGGGTTGTGGATAGTGAAAGGGTTAACAGTGGAAGGCAGTTACAGTGAGATATGAAAGAAAACACTAATGAACCATAGTAGTAAAATATAAAAATAACTTGCATGGTGACTGCTGGCATTTACATGGGGGAGAGGAAGGCAATTCTATCATTGTATTTTTTTTTACAGGGTGGTTCTGCAAGCCAGAACCTCCACTGTTTAAATCATTATATAAGTAACACTCATCAAGAGTATTTTTCACATTTCTCCCTTTCTGACAAACACAATATTCACTGCCACCATTATTTGCATTCAGAATGCAAATAATACCCACCTAACTGATTTGATATTAACCTTTTTACTGTCTCATACTTTGATCTATGTTACTGATGCCAGCAGCAATCATGCAGATCTACATTTTAAAGTACATCTCCCTCAAATATGCTGTGAGCAGTAAATTTTGGTTTAGACTTGAGAGAATGGGTCTGTGTTGTGAGTGTGCATGGTATAAAAAAGAAACTATCCCATGCAGTGCATGATGGGAAAAGCAAACCTCTGACCTTGTTTGATTTAAAATAGAAACCTTTTAAATTTGATAACAAAAAAAGGCAACACCGTGACTGGAACCATACACAAATAACCCGCACATAGAAGAGAGGAGCTTACAACGACGTTTCGGTCTGACTTGGACCAGTGTGATTTTATAAATGGTCCAAGTCGGACCAAAATGTCGTCGTAAGCTCCTCTCTTGTATGTGCGGGTTATTTGTGTATTTAAATTTGATTTTTTTAAGTTCGTGTAAAGCTGGCCAATTTATCGACTTCTGTGCACTTTATAGGGTAGTTCTTATAGCTGAATGGGCAGTTTCGATAGAACAGAAGCATACTAGTGAAATAGCTAAGATTTGGTTGAATTAAGCACTAGAATTGGCTTAACCTTCAGGGTCCAGAGGCCAAATTTTAAAGTGCACACCAGGGTCCAAGAATTTTCAAAGAATAATTTTGTTATTTTTTCTTATGAAATGGTAGAGAACCTTTTTTTTTTAGGTAATAAAATGAAAAGTACGAAATTTGATGGAAAATTAACGAAATTGTGCTAGCAAATTTTGATGTGGCGGCGATATTTACGCATCAGCAATTTTGCCGACTTTGACTCCCATTTTAGGGCAATTACAGTATTCCAGTCAACCAAATTCTTAGCTACTTCACTAGTATTACTTCTATTCTATCGATTGAGCACAAGAAATCGCCAAGTCAACTGTTTCAACAACAAAATAAAGTGACCGGAATTGGTAATTTGGCCAATTTAATGCAAAGTTCAAAATATTCCAATTTAAAAATAGGGTCCAGGATAAACAATGCAGGCATTTCTGGCACTAAACTAACATTTCCTCTGTTCATTAGTTACGTTTTCAGGATTTACAAATAAATTCCATTTTGATTTTTTATTCACATAATGAATTTTTATTCAAACCAAAAAATAGAAGATTTACTGTTATGCAATACTGTAATAATGGTATAAATAATATCACCACATTTGTGAATGTATATTAGACCCACCAACTGTCATGTATTAGACTTGTGAGGTCATTTGTTTACTCTTGAACATCGGCAAAAATTTAACATTTCTGCTACTTTTAGCTCAGTTTCAAGCCATTTCCAGTACTTAACCAAACCAATCAAAATCATCTCTATTTCTGTAGTATATCTTCCATTCTATCAAATGAGACCAAGAAATTGCAAATACAACTATAAAAAATGTACGAAAAAACACTGCAAGTCGCTGTTTTAATCGAAAATTACGGTCTCAGTTTTTTCTCTCATGCACTGTGTGCTGCAGGAGTTGTTTTATGTGGTGCACACATACCACATAGATGTATTCTCTCATATCTAGGCCCAAATTTACTGCTCACAGCTTATCAGAGTGAGCTGAGCTCATGGCGTAGATCTACGGTTTGGATCCTGAACGTAAAGCCATAGATCTACGGCACAGACCCTGAAAGGGTTAAAATAGGACTCAAAGTGGACAAACTTGCCAATGCGTAAATTGTGCTCAGACTGCCAACTTTGCACCCTAAATTTTCTATTTTGTATTTATGGTGTCATTACTTCCAGAAAAGGATTCTCTACCATTTCAGAAAAAATAAATTTAAGTTCCCGAAATTGTCAGCAGTTCTTAATTTTGGTGCTTCGAAGAGTGAAGGGGTTAATAAGTCTGGTCAAAGACTGAACTATAGGGGAAACCCAGCAGAACAACTTTCAATGTAGTGTATTCCACACAGTGTACAGGTTATTTACCTTGTTCGGTAGTTTGTGCATTATCAGCAGACTTCCCACCATTAAGATGTGTAGTAGAATCTTGGACCTTCACTTCACTAGTGGAGGCACCACCAGTTTGATGCCCAACCCGCTTGGCAATTCCACCAATGTTTTTACTTCGGCTGGTGGTGGGTGTCGAGGTACTTAGAGAAATGTTGGTTGAATGTCGACGATACTGGGGAGTGGCACATAGAAGGTCATTGAGGATATGGATAATGGTAGATATATCCCGCTTTGGACGTCCCTGCCTGTCCTGCAGTGCTGGGTTCAGAGTACCTATAAAAAATCAAAACAAATTAGGAAAAATAAACTCAAATGATGTTATGCGGTAGTTAATATAATAGATTCTTCAGGGGTTAAAAATTATTGTAAAATGTAATCATTAACATATTGTAATATTGTTAACAGCCATTAAAGGCAACTTATGTTATTTGCAGTCATAACCAAAGTGTTGTAACTAGACTACATGAGCTATGTAGGCCTGCAGGCCATGAGCAGCAACAGCCTGGTTGATTAGGCAGCCAACAGAGAAGTCTAGACTCCAGGCAGGGCCATGAGAACAGAAATGCTCTCAAAACCAATCACAGGTAGGTTTTATAATGGCAAACGTGCTATGGGACATTTTCAGTTGAGAGCAGAGCAAGGTGATAAAGAATTACAGTACTGTACTTAAAAAATAAACATAGAGAATAATACATGATGTGCCCACAACATAATACCCAAGTATTATATTGTAGTAGTAGCAGTCCTCAAAAACTAAACATGTCGCATAATTAATGTGTAGTATTATTTTGGTTAAATAACAATGCAACTTAAATTTTCTAGAATAAAATAATTTTTTTACAAAATCCAAAAACATAGGACACCAGTAGTACTAGAAATTCACAAAAAAAACATTTTTGCCCTCTATTTCATGTTATTTGTATGATGTAACATGTTAAAATGTAGTATCAAAAGGTTCTTCAATCCAGTGGTTCCTAACCTTTTTCGTCCTATGACCCCCCCCCATCCCGAGACTTCAGGGTATTACCATGACTCCTATAATAAATTTTGAAATGGTGAACCTTGTGAAAGGGTAAGATAAAACAAAATGATAGGAAGACTATGGTTTATGAATATGCCACATAAAAAAAAAAAACTTGAAAAATTCCACATAGCCTCTACAAATGCCAGAACATTGCAAATTCCACAGAACTACTGATCATACAAAACCTACTTCTCATTCACTCAGTGGGAGGGTTGAAATTGTTTTGCAGCCATAAGTCTATCAAAGCAAGGAGCAGTGCTCAACAGGCAACACCTCATGTCAGCATCAATCACAAGCCTATTGCGTGCCTTCATTTTCAGTGTTACCATTGAACATTAAAATGGTATAAAATACCGACAGGTTGTTAGGTAAGACACATATGCAACAGTTAGGTATCTTTATTTCGAAACGTTTCGCCTACACAGTAGGCTTCTTCAGTCGAGTACAGAAAAGTTGATAGAAGCAGAAGAGACTTAAAGATGATGTAATCAGTCCATCACCCTTAAAGTTTTGAGGTGGTCAGTCCCTCAGTCTAGAGAAGAGCATTGTTTCATAGTCTGAAACAATATGGAGTTGAAGTGACAGGATGGAGCCTTATATAGCGCCATGAGGCAAGACGTAGGTCACTAGTAGAACGCAGATGTTGGGAGGTCAGGTCCCTCTCAAATCCAGCCGTTCTCACTAGTAGAGGTTGTCGAAGTTGAATGCAGGTCTGTACCAAGACTCCAACCTTGCAGTGATAGGCTGATGGGGACTGGATCAGCATGGTCTGTGCACGCATTGAAAGAATAGGACAGTCATCCTGCACTTTTGTCCAAAATGTCGGGAGCTCTTGTTCAGTAAAGTCGACTTTCAACTGAGAGTCCTCATGAATTTAAGAAATTCTACCTTAGCAGCAACATCAGTATCACTGATGGCACTGTCCTTGACTGAAAAGAGTCTGTAGATCTACGCATCAGTACAGCAGTCATCCAGTCCTGGAAAGTAACTTTCGATGATGTTATTCACTGCCAAAAGATGAGCTGAGATCTCCTCATGGAAACTGCATTCAGCATCTGGCATAGAATCCAGGAGAGTCGTCATCTGAGAGAAGAAAGTTGCATCACCGTCCTCAACTCTTTTCTGGTAAAGTTGAATCTTTCACATGAATGATGCCACTTTGCCACAAGCTGTGTGCAGCATTGTAAGGTTTTCTAGGAGTGAAATATTCAGGGAATTTACTTCTGAGAAGAAATCGGCCAAGTAGGCAACCTTTGTTACAAAACGGTTATCCTGCATCTTTTCGTGAAGGAGATTCTCCTTCGCTGTATGACCTTGTTCCAACAGCATTGTTATTTCCTTTTGAAGTTGTAGCATGCAATTTAGAATCTTGTCACGTGAGAGCCAACATATGTCTGTGTGAAATAGGAGAGAAGTCAGCATCCATTTCTTCACAGAGCACTTTAAAAACCCTTGAAGTCATTGCGCTCCCTCGGATATGGTTCACAATATTTACAACACCTGTGAGCACTTCTTGAAGTCTAGGTGGGAGAGTCTTCATCACCAAAGCATGCCAATGAATCACACAGTGAGTGAAGGAGATATGCGGAGTGACGTTCTTCACTAAGGCTTTGAAGCCAGATTTGCAACCGGTCAAAAAAGGAGCCCCATCTGTACACACTTTGACAAGTGCTTCCCAGCCTAGGATTTTGAAAATATCTTCTCCACAAGTGATTGTGGCCACTGGTTCAGAGAAGAAGTACTCCTCCTTCATAACTTCCCTGTTAAGGCAATGAACATAAAGAAGAAGTTGGGAACATGAAGCAACATCTGTTGACTCGTCCAGTTGCAATGAATATCCTCATTCATGTCCAAGATCTGACTTCTGACTGTATAGTTCGAAAGGGAAATTGCCCTTGACTTGTTTGCCTGCTGTTCTCCAAGAACCACCTTTGTTGCTTCCAGAATGCAAGGCTTAATCAGGTCTGCCAATGGTATGAGGCTTCTTGATCTGCATAATTTTCAGAGCAATTCTGTGTGAAGTCTCCAATGCTGCTCCATTCTAATGAGCGAAGCGACCAGTGGAATCGATACGACTGGCCTTCAGAGAAGCTTCTTTTCGCTTGGCAGACATAGTGCAAACAGGAAACTGCCTTGGAAGTCACGAAGCAAGAGCGACATACGGACATCCCCCACTGTAAATATGAACTGAGTAACTGGTTGTGGTTGATGTGTTTACTGTAGCTGACCACTGCATGTGTAATCAGTGTTCAAATGCAGTGGAACCTCAAGTTTTGAACGCATTGACTATCAAACGCTTCGAGTTTCAACCGCTTTTTTCACACCAATTTTGTCCCGAGTATCGAACATGCCCTGTGTTTTGAACCACGTACCAGACCTGTCTGCCTGCCCGTGCAGGCATCGTGAGTCAGTCTAGCTTTGCTTATCCTTGAGTGAACGTTACCCTGCATGCTCATCCAAACATTTCACAATAAATTCATTGTGTTTAGTGCTTGTTTATTTATTACAACTGTGAAATAAGCCACCATGGGCCCAAAGAAACTTCCTAGTGGCATCCCTTTGGTAAAGAAAGTGAGAAACACCATAGAAGTGAAGAAAGAAATTGTCCAAAAATAGGAGGCAGTGTGCCGCAGTGGTTGAGGCAGTGGTGGAGGCAGTGATTGAGGCAATAATAAGTCCTCCCGCTCTCCTCCTCCCTATCTTCCAGATGCCAACAAGAGTCTTCAATAAAGGTACGTAAATGTGATTTTAAATGTTTATTTAAATGTTTATTTATCTATTTTGTTACTCATTTAATCCTTTGACTGTTTCAGTCGTATATATACGTCTTACGAGGTACTGTGTTTGACGTATATATACTCATAAATTCTAGGGGCTTCAAATCAAGCAGGAGAAAGCTGGTAGGCCCACATGTGAGAGAATGAGTCTGTGTGGTCAGTGTGCACTGTATTAAAAAAATCCTGGAGCACGCAGTGCATAATGAGAAAAAAAAAAACTCCAACTTTTTTTTTTTTTTTAAATTAAAATGCTGACTTTGTGGTCTATTTTTGTATAGTATTTATGGTTGTATTCTCATTTTCTTGGTCTCATTTGATAGAATGGAAAACATATTATAGAAATAGAGGTGATTTTGATTGGTTTTACTAGAAATGTGGGAGAGGAAGGCATCTACAGAGACGAAGCCAGGAGCACAAAAATAGTGTTAGGCTTGCCGACACTAACAATGCTCTTTTCTGTCACGTCAGAGATCATAGCCATCCTAATGACTGGTCTTCTGCTAAAACTGTCTTCCCTACTTCCAACTCGAACAGTCGCCGTCTAGTTGAATCCTCTCTAATACACAACTTTCCTTGTATGAACCTTAGCCCTGGCTTCATCTCTGTAGATGCCTTCCTCTCCCACTACATTGTAAAATGCTCCAAACTTCAGAACACCCGTGACTTAACCTGACTCCTCATTTTTTCTTTTTTCTTTTTCTTTTTTTTCTTCTTCTCCCTCTTCCCCTTTCCTCTTTCCTTTTCTCCTCTGGGTTGTCTTTCTCTCTTCTGTCTCGTGTTTCTGTTCCTTCTTCATTTATTTCCCACTTCCCCTTTCACGCACCTCTGTGCGCTTGCTCTCCCTCAGTGGGCACCTAGCTCTCTTGCAGTGCTCCCCTTCCTTTGTTTTTGACTGGCTCGTCCTCCTTATTTCCCACTTCTACCACTACCACTACCTCTTCTACTACTACTACTACAACTACTGATGAAATTAAGACACATGTGCGGCGTCTGGTTGTCTTTGTTGTGGACGTTTCGCCATCCAGTGGCTGGCTGGATGGCGAAACGTCTACGATAGGGATGCCCAGGTGTTGCGCATGTGTCTTAATTTCATCTTGTCGGTATTATATACCATTCTTGTACTACTACTACTACCACCACCTCTTCCTGCCTATATATAGCCGTCCTGCTCCACTTCTGGTTAGTGTGACTTTGTCAATGGTCCAAGTCGGACCGAAACGTCGTCGTAAGCTTCTCTCTTTTATGTGCGGGTTATTTGTGTATCCTGGAATGGATTAAGTTCGAAACTCGGTATACCACTGTATATGAGAATAAATTGTGTATATTCTCCCGAACCCTTTGTAACCCCCTGAGAAACCCCCCAAAAAACAGTATGAGTCAGTGTTCAGCAACCCACTAAATGACAGCAAGGTAGAAAATGCAGAAACATTTTTCACTCCTGCAGATGGCTGTGCAGACCAACTAACTGACATTAGTACAAATCTCATAGATTTCAAAAAAGAAATGGATAACATGCCCACTCACTCAGCACCTGGACCAGATTTATAGGATGCGATATTAATGAAGAAGTGCAAAGTACCACTAGCACGAGCCCTCAGTATTCTTTGGAGAAAGAGCTTAGATCTAGGTGAAATACCAGAGGCCTTAAAGAGTGCAGACATAGCCCCTTTGCATTAGGGAGGTAGTAGAGCACTAGCTAAAAATTAGACCCGTAGCCCTAACTTCTTACATCGTAAAAATCTTCGAAAGAGTGATGATACGGCAGATTACAAATTTCATGTAGCAGCACAACCAGCATAACCCGAATCAGCATGGTTTTAGAGAAGGATGATCATGCCAGTCACAGCTGCTGAACCATTATGACAGAATTACGTAGCCGTTGGAAGATGACCAGGAGTGATAGAGCAGAAAATGAAGGCCATGGGCATTACGGGGAAGGTAGGCAGATAGATTTTCAGATTCCTAACACACACAATACAAAAAGTAGTAGTAAACAGAGTAAGATCCAGCATCAGTGAGGTAAAAAGCTCAGTGCCTCAAGGCACTCTCCTGGCACCTCTGCTGTTTCTCATCCTCACAGCAGACATAGATAAAAACACCCATCACACTTTTATATCATCATTTACAGATGACACTAAAATAAGCATGAAAGTCACTATGGTAGAGGACATGAAAAATTACAGAAGACATAAGTAGGGTTTTCCAGTGGGCAGTGGAGAACAACATGGTGTTCAATGGTGATAAGCTGCTTAGGTATGAAAAGAATGAAGAGCTCAAAAGGAACGCTATATACAAAACTCGAGAGGGTCACCAAATAGAACAACAGGAACACATAAAAGACCTGGGAATAATTATGTCAGCTAACCTTATAAAGACCATCGCTGTATAATCCGCCGGGTTTAGCGCTTCCCCTTTGATTATAATAATAATAATAATTTAAAGACCATAACAAGACAAAGATCACGACAGCCAGGAAGGTGACAGGGTGGGTATTGAGAACTTTCAAAACAAGGGAAATAATGCCGATGGTGACACACTTCAAATCGCTAGTGCTCCCTCATTTAGAATACACTGCTCAGTGCTGATGGCCCCATTCAAAGCAGGAGAAATATCAGAGCTGGAAAAAATAACTATCATTTATGGCTCACACTGAGCCACTAAAGCACCTAAATTATTGGGAACGCCTTCAAGGCTTGGACGTGTGCTCACTGGAGTGGAGAAGAGATACATGATAATCTATACCTGGAAAATACTCGAGGACCTGGTCCCAAATCTGCACACTGCCATAACAACATATTGGAGCGAGAGCTTTGAGAGGAAGTGCGAAATAAACCCAGTGAGGAGCAGGGATGTGGTGGGAACAATAAGGGAACACCGTATCAACATCCAGGGTCCCAGACTATTCAACATCTTACCAGAAGATATCAGAAACATGGCTGGAACAAGTGTAGAAGCTTCAAGAGGAAACTGGGTAAGTATCTTTACTAGGTGCCAGATTAACCAGGTTGTGATGGATATGTGGGACAGCAAGCCTCCAGCAGCAACAGCCTGGCTGACCAGGCATGCACCAGACGAGCCTGGCCCATGGCTGGGCTCCGAGAGTAATAAAACTCTCGAAACTTCAAAGGTATATCAAAGGTGTCTGGTAATATTCACACATTGATCTGGCTGACATTTATGTCTAGCCTCCTGGCTGCAATATTCCAATACCATGCTTCATTCCTGTACAAAACTTCATAATCATTATTCCTTGATTACCATTTTTTTTATATTCATTGGCAAACTTCATTTTTTCTTAAGCCTCTTACTTTTTGCATCTATTCTGTGATTCATCTCAAGTTTTCCAGCTGTATAGTCCTTGTGGCTTAGCGCTTCTTTTTGATTATAATAATAATAATCAAGTTTTCCAATGTTTTAACCATAAGCTACTGAGCTACGAATTTTATAAATCTTGTCCAATTTAGGTAAACTTTATTTTTAGCAAAATGATCTTTCTCATGAACATAAATCAAAGCAGAAACACACAAATTACCATATTTTATATAAAGCTTGTTCTGTAAAGTACATTTAAAAGGCAAAATTGAGCAAAATCTTCCTAGATTCATTTTCTAATATAACCACTCTCATACATCTAAATATGTTCACTTCATGCTCCCCCTTCCCGATCTTCTATTTCTTATTCCCATCACCTTACAGTTTTCTGTGTTCCTCTCAATCTTCTACATACACTTCCACTCTTCTCTTCTGAATCTCCCACAAGCATTGCTATTAGTAAAGAGCAACTGTGACAACTCCCACTTTATACTTGATTCATTTTAAGATTGCTCCTCTCCCTAACATACTAGCAGTCATTTTATTTACATCAATAAATATATTGGTGAATCACATATCCCTGGTCAACCTTTAGTGGAAAATATTTGTCTCTCATACATTAGCCTGAGCCTCCCTGAAAAAGGGTGCACTGATGCTGGTGAAGGGCTCCTGCTCCAAAGAATTGAAGCTTTTACATCCTTGGATCAAATATGATTACCTGCCATTCACCATGTATTGCATGATTGCTAGACCTTTAGCCCTTCCTCATGAATACAATTAGCTTGAGTCTCATTCTTCTCAGTAAATCTTTACAGTTTTTAACAACTTATGAGTTTCAAACAGACAAATGCATGCCACACTGCTTCCCTGTATAACAAAACATCTGATTTTTGTAAATCTGTAAATGCTCCACTTGCTTCCCAGGCTTTCTCATCTTGTTTAGCTGTCACTTACCTCCAGCTTATTCTTTTATTTGTTCTATGACATTTTTAAATCTATCCTTGACCTCTCTTTCCTCTCCATATACTCTGCCATGTATCAATTTTTACATGGCCAAAACTTTCATATGTTAACATTCAACTTTACCACATCATTCCTCTTCCCTTCACACCATACCTCTGACACCCCTCAGCACTATTTCACTCGAGGCAACTTTTCTTCCAGCAGTTTCTCGTATATCTCGCCATCCTTAATTTCATTCACATTCACTTCTTTTTTACCCAGTGAAACCTTGTATGCCACCTTTCTTTCTCTTTCTCCTATTTTGGTAACCACTAAATAATAGTCAGACATACAGTGTTAGCTGATTTTCTAAAAGCCCTGATACTGCTTAATTCCTAAAAGTTTAGTGCTTTCAATGAATATAATCTAAAAAAAAAAAAAATTACTGTACATGTATCGAGAAGTCTACAAGTCGCCCTTTTATAAACTAATACAGTTGAACAAACTGCTCTCATTGCACAGTTTATCAGCCTTCTGAGATAAGGTGACCCAAAAATAAAGAGGAAATGAATTCACCATTAGTCATTTGATCGTTTCTTGCCAGAAGCATGCAGACATCACAGTTCAGATAGCTCTCCAAACTGCAACATCCCCACTCCTCCTTCAGAATGCAGACACTCTAGTTCTCACCTCCAGGACTCAAGTCCAGCTAAACAGTTTCCCTAAACCCCTTCATAAATGTCATCTCACTTACCTCAACATGCAAGTCAAGACAAAAAAAACCCACTGAACTCCATATACTCCAATCTAATGCACTCACACAAGCCTGTTTGAATACTACTTACATACCCTTTTATGCCTCTTTCAAAACCATAATTCAAAAATTTCCTGCAACAGGAAAAATTATGTATTTTAACCAAAATTATATCAAATTATGCCTTAAAGATATTACCTGAGAAAGTGCCTGAGTACACCCCTTTGCCATGGTGATGCATACTCTCAATTATGGCTCCCTGCTTCTTAATGCCACCAGTGCTACTACTGCTGTTGCTACTAGTTGCACTGCTGCTGCTGCTGTTGCTGCTGCTGCCACTGCTGCTGGTATTACTACTACTGTTGCTGCTGCTACTGCTACTGCTGCTGCACCCACTGCCACTGCTGTTGCTGCCACTACTAATGCTGCTGCTGCTGTTACTAGTGCTACTATTACTACTGCTGTTGCCACCCATTGAACCCAGAGATGTTGCTGCCACCTCATGGGGGGTCAGGGTATCCTGTAGAACAAATTTTCATTAGTAAAATGCACATATTTTATGGAGCACAGTACTGTACTTTTTGTAATCAATATTATCAAGACAAATCTGTATTACAGATAGGTAAATACATCTGGCAATAAAGAGAGAGGACTGAGTACTCAGTATTACTTGTACTGAGCAAACCACACAGATTTAGCAAATCACATACAAATACAAAAATTTTGGAATCAGAAATTTTATTCCTGAAATTTGTGGGATTATTTTGGATGAAAAAATAAAGAGCATTTTTCTTACCTCCTTCTGCTCTGGTTTTGATGTCAGGACTTCCGAGGACAACTGCTTTAGTGTCTGAGTTAAGTTACGGGAAGCCTCAGCCAGTGCCTTGGTATCTAAAGAGGCTCTAGGGTCAGTTTCCTCACCCCTGTGTGGACACCCTCTGACAGGAAGGTCACCATCCATTCCAAGACCAGACGGCGAACTGGAGTTTGATCCGCTCGAAGTTGAGGTGGGACTGTTGGGGGTGGAAGGAGAGCCTGGTATTTGCCGGTGATGATGATGGTGAAGGTGGTGGTGATGGTGGTGGTGTGGAGGGGTGGCTAAGTATGGTGGTGGAGGGGATGATGGAGATCCACAGCCCATACTATGATGATGATAATGATGATGGTGTAAAAGATTATGTTGGTGATGTAAGGTTGCTGATGCAGAGGAGGTAGGGGAAGAAGAGGAGGAAGAGGAGGAAGAAGATGGAGAAGAAGGGGAATTAGACATAGTAGATGTATTGGAGGCTGCAGAATTAGAGGACGTAGACTGACTAGGGTTAATTGTCACGGAAGTTGGGATTGAGGATTGGCTGGACATATGAGACGTGTGCACAGGAGAATAACCCGAGCAGGTAGCATGAGGGGTATATGGTGGCGTTAGAGGATGAGAATGTGTGGATGTACGAGCAGCCCCTCCATGGTCAAGGCTGTGAGTGTGTGTGTGAGCATGCGTGTGTGTGTGAGTATGGGTGTGCGCATGAGTGTGAGAGTGGGTATGACTGTGTGTGGGTTGGAGACGGGTCTTCCTTGAGCCGCCAGGTGATACAGTGGACAGCTGGAGTTGAATGAGCATCATGTGATCCCCAAGTCGCATAGTTAGGTTGAGTGGGGCCTTGCCTGTCAAGAAGTCATTCACCTGAAAAACAAATAAACACTAAAAATATTCATTTGGAAACATTATTACCATGCTCTTTAATTAGTTCTAAAGTGCTTATAAGTAGGTCAAAACATGCAAGAAAAAATTATGAAAAAACAGGCTGATCTGCGTGCTGTATTTTGTGACTATAAATTTCAAAAAATATTTATAAGAGATTGTGAAACATTACTAAACATGTTTCCTGTATGGGTATGCTTAGCTTTAAATATATTTTCATGAGGTTATTTTTTATGTGGAGATAAGTTACAGCTCCAGAGGCTTGTGGGTACATCAGTGGCATGTTGCTTGCTAGGATTGGTGCTCTGTGTTTGTTGCTCTTCATGAAGTTCAGGTGTTTGGGAATGTCACAACAGTTATGGATTTATCAACTTTTTACATAAACTGGATGAGGCGTTAAACATTCTGTCTTCTGGCAGATCACTTAGTATCCTTGTCCTTGGGAATTCATCCTTGTGAATGTAGTGCCTCACTTTTTTATACTCTGTGGCAGTTCAAGGGTCACAGAGTTTGAGCAAAATTTGTGTTGATGGGTTGGGGTGGGTTATTTCTGTCGGGAAAATATAACTTATTCATACAGTACTGGAGCTGCTTGATCTTAATGGCATCAATTTCACGTTATACATGGAGGCAGTGGTGGTGCCCCAAATAAAAATACAGTAATAATAATAATGCTGCTTCAGAAGTTTCCTAGAGACCTCTTCCAACCAGACAGCCATCCCTAAGACCCCCTAGTACAGAAATTCTGGTATCACTCCTACATGGAGGTCCTCCATTCTGGTTAATTTTATCAAACAGGTATTTTAGACAAAGGGCTTTGTTTGGAATCTTTGAATTTTCAACATTTTGGATGTTGTCAATGACAGGGGTGCACAAATACTCGAGAATTGGGCATATTGTCATCTTATAGGGATGTTTTTGATGTGGGTTGGAGCCTGTCTGAAACTGTTTGGTTGGAGGAGATAAACCTTGTGCTAGATTTACTTTGTTTCTGAAGGGCATTCAGTCTGTCGATTGCATAACCTAAGATCTTGCTGGAACTTTTGATGGCAATAGGAGTCTCTTATCATGATTCCTCCATTGTTTTCATTTGTCACTGGGTGACATTCTATTGTGCTACTTTGTACTTTTTTGGGGGTTGGTGATAATTTTTAATTTCTTTTCCCAAGTAGCTGGTCTATTCAGTTCCTCATTCATCCTCTCAGTCACTTTTTTCAGGTTTGCTGTTACCTGCTGGGGTGAAGGCCACCACATAGTATATTACATTATCAGTAAATTGTGTTACGACTGTGCCCTGAGACCCCTGTTGGGAAAGCATCATTTTCAGAGATGTTAAACACGACAGGGCTCAGCCAGGAGCCCTCAGACACTCCAGCTATAGGTATGAATGCTTCAGCTGTTTGCTTCTGTTCAAGAAATTGTACATCACTCAAAAATGACCAATTGTGGTTGGGTAGGTCAGCCACAGACTATCCAGTGCCATGATTCAGTATGCTGTTGACCCCATCATAGATGATGCTGGTTGTATGCTGGGTTGCTCTCTGATCTCTAAAATTAAACTGTTGGAATTCCATGCAAATATTTTTCCAGTGATTTCTAAGAGATTGGTCCGTAGTTCCTGGATTTGTGCTAGTCTTTGTTGGGCTTGGCAATGACTTATCATTTTTGCTATTTTGAATATCTCTGGGAAGTAGTTTGAAGTCAGTATTGCAGTACAAATGTTAAGCAGCTATTCTGTGGTTGATAAGGAGACGTTGTTTTTGCCTGTGACCAGTGTCATTTGCTGAAGGATGATTGGTCTGGGTGAGGATGTGAAGGGAGGTATTCTACAAGGTTTGCCATATACATTGTAGCTAATTATACAATTATTATAATCATGGGGAAGTGCTAAACCCATAGGATTATACAGCACATGTGGGGGGGGGACGGAAGATATTCAGGCTCAATTCAGGAAACTGGACAAAAGATCCAATTCCCTAGATAAAGAGCCCCTTACGAGCATCAAGGAACCTCCCTTGAGGGGCCATTGTAGCTAAAGGTTGGAAGTTTTCTACATTTTTATCTCTGTTATTAAACCTTCTACTGCTGTTATGAGAGATGATGTTCTCCTGCATAGCTTGCATGAGGTTCATTTGGTTTTCCTACTTCATCTTAAATTTTAATGCTACCTTTATTTCCATCACAAAATGATAATTTCTCTAATAATATTGGTACAATTAACGACATTATGTTGAGTAAGAGGACACGTGCAACTAACAAGATATTTTATTGCTGCAACGTTTCACTTTCCAGGAGCTTTATGAAACTCATGGAGAACATAATATTGCAGCAATAAAATGTCGAGGCAGGCGACACTGTTAAGCTGGAAAACGTACAGCGAACCTTCACAGCTCATATATACTTACTCTAACACTTGAAAACCCTAAACTCTATTCCTTGGAATGTAGGTGAGAAGGGTACATAATAATTTACACCTGGAAATTCTGGAGGGATTGGTCCCTAACACAAACACCAAATAGTGTTTGGGTTAGTGGTGGTGTTTTGCACCATCTGACCAAACAACAAATGGCGTTTGGTCAGTTGGTGCAAAATACCTCCACTAAAAAGCCAGGGTACGAAGAGTACACTAAGAGAGAAATCAATGAGTGTCAGAGGTCCCCGACTTTTCAATGCCCTCCCTCTATGCCTACAGGGAATTACCAATTAACTTCTGGTGGTCTTCAAGAGGGAACTGGACAAGTTCTTCAGATCAGTACCTGACCAGCCAGGCTGCAGTTCATACATTGGATTGAGTGCAGCCAGCAGTAACAGCCTGATTTATTAAGTCTTGATCCTCTAGGAGGCCTGGTCTGGAACCAGGCCCTGGAGGCAACTGACCCCTAGAAATGTCCTTCATATATCCTAGCCTTCAGGTTAGTTGCACATTTGTCCTTTTACCTGACATGATAATTTCTGTTGCATGAACTTGAAATGGTACATAAAAGGAAATGGAAGTACGGCAAACAATGATTTAATATTGTGATAATTTCACAATAATAATAGAGTTTTCAAGAGTGAAATTACTATCGAAAAACCTGGACCTTGGCTCCCTGTTTTCGTTAATAATGGTTTTATTATCGTGACGCCCTTAATTTTTTGGGAATTTAATCCCTTCATGGGGGGCTGCCTTGATGTTTATTATCATAGAGAAGCACTAAACCCATAGGGGTCATCCAGTGCCAGTTACATGAATCAAGAGCCTTTCACTATTAAAAACAAACTTTCCCTGAAAAGAGAGACATAATAAATTTAACAGGTAATATAGAGGTAATGCAAGCATCAACTTACCTGACCATCGTTGAGGGACTCCAGCGCTTGCATGACGCTCTGTTCTGGCCTCTGCGTCTGTAATGAAAGAGCAGTTGTCATTAGGTAAACATGCTGTAAAATATTAAAATTGGGCTGTACCCTGTGTGGTGTAATAACACCACTAAGGCTCTTTGACCAGTATAGTAATTTAATGCTCAACCACTTTCTACTTTACCTCTGGTATACCTCTGAAGAGGTCCCAGAGTTTCCCTTACTCCCACAGCCCGGCCCTGAGCCAGGCTTGTATGTTACAAATGGCTTCAAGAAGAAGTTAATAGCAGAACTAGCTTTGGCAAACACGGAGAACCTAGAAATTCAGAAATCCAGAGACATGGATGTGGGGAGGCATGTAAGATCTACCTGTCTTTAGGCTTATCAGGGTGGCTTATACAGTCACTACGTTTTACAACTACCCCACAAGTTGATTGACTGACCCCTGACTTGTCGGGGTCAGCATGTTAGATGGGATACAGTAAGAATAAATTTGTGAAAACAGTATTACTAGGGGTATGAATTTAAGTTCACGAACCTAAGGATCCCTGCCATTGTTCAAGTTTGTCATTCCAGGATCTAAAGACTGATAAAAAAAAGTTACTCTGTCTAAACGTAACAAGGTTGTCATTGCAGGATCTAAAGACCTGTAAGAATAGTCACCTCTCAGTCTAAACCTAACAAGGTAGCTTTCTTTTATTTCCCTTTTTAGGAAGGGAGCGTCGGAGATGTTGAGTGTTCAGTACTGTCTGAATAATTCAGTGTTGAAGGAAGCAGCAGATTTTCTTTGCATCATTAATCCGGAGGGTTAGTAACTCAGAATAACCCAATAAAGCTATGTCATCAGGCTGGCTTATTGGCAGAAGAAGGGTGACAGCTAGAGGGAAGCTGCAGGAGAGAGTAGCAGAGCGGCAGCAGGAGTAAGGCAGCTAGAAGGACGCAGCAGCAAGAGGAAGGAGGCCAGCAGTAGAACGGTGGTAGAACATTGTCATAGGCCCCGTCTGCTTTCCCCTTCTCTTCAGAGAAGTATGAGGGAAGGTACCTTGATACTGGTAAAATGCTCTTGATCCAGGGAATTGGGACTACCCTCCACTTTCTGGATCAGACCAGAGTGCCTCCCATTCCTCAGGTGCTGTATGACCCCTGCATGCTCAGCAACATCCCCCTTCCCCATCAATGGAATAATAATAACAGAGGTACAAGAGAAACCAAGGGTGTACAGGTGGGGGGGGCAATAGATGAAAGAGGCTAAGGAAGAGAGGCAATAGATAGCTAGAAAAGGGATAGATGAGAGTTCGGTAGTGACCTTCAACTTGCGTCCATGCAAGACACAGACAGCATGACAACAAACACATCTCGGTCGTTATTCTTGCAAGCCTTGCTAATGTTACACTCAGAATCGTTTGTCAATGCAGTATCTCAGCGAGGATAATGGCAGGACCCCGATAAGCCCTACTGGGACCAGTATTGAACTCTGCCACTTCATCCACCCCTCTCTGGACTGGCCTGAGAGAGAGAATGCTTGGGGATCACTTCTCCGTCAGAGCAACTTCACTCTATCTTCCCATATATCCATTAAATATATCAAATTGGGGAAAAAATGTAATGGTAAGCTCTAGTTCCTGCTCTCCCCTCGCATGTTACCTTGGAGACGGGCGTCCTTATCTCCCCTCGCTCCTAACAAACTCGTTCCCTCGCTGGCCAGAGGGGACCCTACCTCTACCACACTGGAAAGGGAGAAGCAGAAAAAAATAATCGCCAGGGACAGAGAGAGAGGAAACTAAAGCTGGCAAAACGAAGCGAGGGGTAGCAGCTCGTGCTGGCGATTATAGGAAAGCCAGAGACGCAGAGGATAAAGGATCAGAGAAGAGGAAACACGGGGTAAAACAAAAAAAAAAGAGTTGTATGAGAAGGAAAGTGTTAGGAAAGCTGATGTATGTGCGAGGAATGACAGTGCTTTTAAGAGAGGAACAGGAGAGGTGGGTACAAAAACAATACCATAGCCATCAACAGAAACAGCTGTAGAAACCAAATAAATGGGAGTAAAATCAATAGCCCGACAGTAGCAGTAGAAGCACCAGCAGGGAAAACACCACCAGCAGAAGTACCAGTGCCACTACCACCACTGTTACCACCACCAGAAGAACCAGCAGCAGCACTGCCACTGCAGCTATTAGAAGGATCAGCAACATCATCACCTGAAGATAGTTTCATGAGTCAACGCCCTCTACCCGGTCCGAGACCAGGCCTCCCAAATAACATTACAACTACAATAATAAGCACCAGGAACGCCCCACCACCAGCATCACCACAGTCAGAACTAGCAACAGCACTGAACACCACAATCGGGAGAGCCACCATTATCAACAGCATAGAACTAGTAACAGCAGCACCACCACCATCAGCAGCGCCGTCGCCATCAGCTACAGGAGTGGACGGTATCCAAAACATGTTATGCTGCCTTTCCCTCCCCTGCATCTTGCTTTTTTTTATCCTCTGTAGCAAAACAAAGGCGAAGGTTCCCCTGACGCTAATCTATCACCCCTGCCGCCGCCGCCACCAGAGGGAGACACAGCCCTCCTCCATTCTGCTGCTGCTGATCCAACTCTTGCTGCTGCTGCTGATCCAGCTCCCCGCTCTTGCTGCTACTGTTCCAGCTCTTCCTGCTGCTGCTGAACTGACTCTTGCTACTGTTGATGATGTTACTGTGGCTACTGCTTTTGTTGATGCTGCTGCTGTTCCTATTGCTGTTGTTAGCACCTCAATCTTGCAGGGGTGCGATGGGAGGAAATAATGTCTGACTGATGAAAGTGGGAAGTAGGGAGGAGGGGAAAACGGGAAGAGATGAAATGATAACAAGAGAGAGGAAGCAAAGTCATAAGTGAATAAATGAAGGAGTAGTGACGAGCAGAAGGAAGAAAGGTGAGTGTGCGAGGAGATAGGTAAAAGGAAGATATAAGTGAGAGAGAGAGAGAAGGGAGATAGGTGAGGAGAAGATGGAAATAGGTGAAAGGAAGGGGGAAGATAGGTGAACGGAAAGAGATAAAGGAGAGATATGCCAAGAGAGAAATGTATGGGAAGGGAAGGATGGTTAAGTAAGGGGAAAGGATGGTCGAATGAGGGGGAAGGATGGATGAGCGAGGGTAAAGGGAACTTTAGTATGTGGATACAATTTTGATCGGTCTCTCTCTCTCTCTCTCTCTCTCTCTCTCTCTCTCTCTCTCTCTCCATAAAAGTTGGAGAAAACTAAGAACCAAGAAATACAGATAAAAACTTAACACACAGATAAAAACTTAACACACAGATGAGTTATAATGACGTTAAAACAACAGTATTCATTCCTTTAGTCTCATTTTGACTCAAAACTTGAATGAGGTAGACGATTTACAGGAGCCTCCCTCAACTCACAGCTTCAGGATAAAGTACGACAGAACCTGAGAGGTCAGTCAAGCCAACCCACAAGACGGGGTTAGCAGCAATGAGTATATACCAGAGATTAGGGTTAGCAGTGAGTACATACCAAACTAAGGTTAGCAGCTGTGAGTACATACTAGACTAGGGTTAGCGGCGAGTACATACTAGACTAGGGTTAGCAGCGGCGAGTACAAACTAGACTAGGGTTAGCAGCAATGAGTACACACCAGAGAATCATCTACAAAGATCCTCATGAAATAAAAGGAAAGGTGCCCAGTGGACCAAAGTTGCCAACTAAGAAAGAGGTATAGAAATGATACAAGATTCTTTTTTTTTTTTTTTGCAAACGGTATAGATAGAAAAGATACCCCAATGAACCAAGGCCTCAAATTAAGAAAGTTTTTCCCTGACAATGGTATAGGCAACAGAGAGTTAGAGGCTTGATCATGAACCGGGGAGCGGGGACGTTGACCCCCGGAACACACGTTTACCCTGAGATAACATTAAAAGTCTCAGTATTACCCACATTTCTAGGCACTGCTTCTTCCAAGCATGCAGAGTGGTAGAATTTTGATTTGAACCTCGTTTAAAAAGTTCTAATTACCCACCCTAACAGTTGTTTGGGTTTCAAAACACTTGTCTCATTGTGCTCTCTAAACGGCAGGTCAGCTGGCATTATTGCACCCACTGGAAATTTTCAAACAAAACAAATGCAACAGACACATCGGCAACTCCGCACCAGTATTGACAAACAGGGAACTTCTGCACCAAATGAACACTGAAAGACTTGTACCTGCAAGCAAGTAATCGCAAACACACAGGAGCCTCACCTTATCTACTCTCTCTCTCTGTCTCACCCCTCCCCACCCCCACCTTCCTCTTATCACCAACTTTCCTCTCCCTCACTGACCAATTTTGTCTGTATCACTCTTCCCCTCTCCAACCACCCTATCTCCCCTCACTACCCCAATGCCTCCTCTCTTCCCTCAAGTTCCTCCCTTACTCCTGCGGGATATGATCTCCCTTCATCCTCTACCACCCCCTACACCCCATCTTTCTACCATTACCCTATTCTGCAACCGCCACCTCCACTTCAACCACCTTTCTCTTCTACTGCCTGCCCCTTTCTACAACTACTTTCCTATCTTTAACTTTGACTACTTTCCCTCCTTCCGAGTATACTTGGGCGTACTACCCACATTCAACAAGTTCCAGGGATGGAGGTGACGAGTATTGAAAGCCAACTTAGTTCTCAACTTTGCTGCGCCATTGTGCATCCTCCTCCTCCCTTCCTTCCGATTTCCCCTTCCTCCTTCAATAAGGCCCTTCAGTTAGTCATTTCAACGTAGTGACTGGTCTCCAGCACCAGCTGCAACAACCAGTTGGATCAGCAGTGTTCAAAAATGTCTACGTGTCAAGGATCCCAATGGAAATAAGTCACTGACTTTTTGGGGGGTTATGTCATTTTCTGGTTATGTTACTATGTATGATAATTTTTGTAACTATTTATGTGTACATGTACCTAAATAAACTTACGTGGGATTTTGTGCAGCGAGCACCAACTGTCTGACTGATCAGGTCATGAACCAGAAGACCTGATCTTATACTCGGCTTACACAACAGGAAGCAATAAGATGTACCTAGGGTTTATTACAGGTATTACGTTTGATATACCTTTGAGTTTCGAGAGTTTTCCTGCTTCCGCAGCCCGGCCCCTAAGCCAGGCTTGTCTGTTTATTTTTTTTAATTATCTGGCTAGGTTTTTTATTAATAGTCAATTTATTTCGTTTTTAGGTACTGGTGTCCACGAGGCACTGCACTACTGCCTACACCTACTAACACACGATTACTTCCGCTCGTAAACATAGCAAAATGTCCGTGATGAACCACCCCCCACCCCCACATCCCTGCTCCCCCTTTCCACACTAAAACCCTTCCACCCGCACCCTATCTCCCCCGCCCCACCCACACACTATCCGGCCCTCCTCTTCCCTCTCAATCTCCCCCTACCCCCTGTCTATCTCCCCCCTTCCCTATCTCCATCCAACCCTCCCCCATATCCCTTCCCTCTCTCCCTGCAACGGGTTGTATGGGCACCTTTAATTCGTTCTCCATAGTTGCAGCTCTTCCTCGCTAGGCTTATTCTCTTCCATCCTTCCCAACGCCGACTCTCTCTCCATGCCTCGTGGATGTTACCGAGAGCATTCGACTCTCAAGCGCAAGGTTTCTGGTTCGACTTTCTGGCATAGAGCAACATATGAGCAAGTTTCCTTACACTCCTGCTGCCCCTGCCCACCTAGCAGTAAAAAATAAGTGCCTGTGCGTTAGCCAACTGTTGTGGGTCTCATCTAGTCTTATGTGTAAGTAACTCCAGTACCTGCTGCAAGTATTCACGTGTTGGGTATATGTGGAGTATACCTGGAGAGGGTTTCGGGTGTCAACGCCCCCGCGGCCCGGTCTGTGACCAAGCCTCGCGGTGGATCACGACTTGATTCAAGGACACCCATGGAAGTAATCACTTTGACTTACTTTTTGAGGGTTACCCTATGTAATTTACACATATACTGTTATGTATGATAATTTATGTAACTGTATTTATGTGTACCTTTATAACCTTACTATTTGATTATAGTTTCCACTTTATTTCTTCTTTTATTCTCTTCTTTTTCTTTCTTTCCCACTTCTCTGTAATCCTTTGTTTTCCCACAGTCTGATCTTACATATTATTGTATAAGCCCCGCTCTTCAGTCGCTACTTAATGCAAGGAAGTTATCCTGCGGGACTTACAACCCCTGACCTTGTAGTCATCAACCCACACAAACAGCACAGGACACAGCACAAGTTTCTAATGCTGGCAAATATAGAGATAACTAGCTGGACAGTTACGTAAAGTCAGTGCCGGATCAGCCGGGCTGTGGTTCGTACGTTGGACTACGTGCGGCCAGCAGTAATAGCCTAGTTGATCAGGCCCTAATCCACATGAGACTTCAAGAGTATCATCACTGGCTCAGCATCTCTTGTCTTGCAAGTTCTAGTTATACAGCCTATCATTTTCCATGAGGTAACAGTAGCATCATTTTTGTGATCCTTGAATGTGACATCTTTCGACATTATTACTCCTAAGTCTCGCACATGGTACTTTCGCTATACTGAATATGAGTTTATTCTGTACTTCGTTAGTCTTTACTTCCTCCAGTCTTCCATATTGAAGCAATTGTAACTTGTCCTCATTAAACATCATAGTGTTGTCGGAGGCTCACCGGAACACTTGATTTATATACCCTTGAAGATTCGTTGTCTTCAACTGATGCCAGTCATCAACAAAGGAAGTTATGGTGCTATGATTTATGTCCTTGTCAATGTTGGATGTGAGAATGAGTACTATGTATTGAACAGAGCTCTCTCTCTCTCTCTCTTTAAAATTGTCCCATTCCCTTTCTCATTGTAACATTTTCAATCTTCTACTACACCACTTTCTTCTTACCCCACCCTCTCTTCCCTCTCTCTCTTTCCTTCTCATCCCCCTTCGTTCAGACTTCTTTCCTCTCACTCCAGGGGGTTCAGGTTTCCCCTCCTTTATTTGATCGCTGAGGAGACTGAGTTCTGAAAGAGGCTTGATGATGCCTTCCCCCATCCCCCTACTCTCTCTCTCTCTCTCTCTCTCTCTCTCTTCTGTCCTCCTCCCTACCCTATCACTTCAATCCCTCCTCTTCTCCGTTTCCTTCTTCTATCCCTCTCCCTCTCCCCTTTCTCCTCTTCCTGTCGTAACTATCTAGTCTAGACAGAAGTAGAGGCTGTCTTCAATAGGGAACTTTATAAGCTCAAGTCAATCCTGATCAGCCGAGCTGTGGGTGCCTATGTTGCTCTGCGTACCGTTAAAAACTGAATAAGTTTTCAGGCCACCAACCAGAAGGCCTTGTCTGGGGCCGGGGGCTTGTGGGGCGGTGACCCCCGAAATCATCTTCAGCAAAAAATCACAGCCTTACAAAAAACTTCAAGAGTTCAGAAATATTTCGCTCTGGAGAGAACAAGTGACTTGAAGACTATCATCAGTGACTTGGCATCTCTTGTTTTGAAGGTTCTAGTTATCCAGCCTATCATTTTCCTTGCGATAGCAATAGAAACATTGTTGTGATCTTAGAATGTGAGATTTTTTGACATCACTTCGTTCACTCCGTTTCAGTGTTTATTTTCTATATTCTTCCATAAAAGCAACTGAAACTCGTCCTCGATAAGCATAACGGTGCCTGAGGTCCACTGGAAGACTTGATTTATATCCGCTTGAAGATTCACTGTATCTTCGACGGACGTCACTCTCATAGAGATTCTGGTGTCAACAGCAAAGGATGTCATCGTGCTATGGTTTATTTCCGTTTCTATGTCGGATATAAGAATGAGAAAAGTGGGGCGAGTACCGTGCCTTGAGGAACAGAACATAGAGTTTTCTCAAGGTTGGAATAAAAGTGCATATTTACTGCCCCCTTAAACCAGGCGAGACTGCCGAGCTAAAAATGAAACAGTACTTTCACTGCCCGTATACATACAGTGAAACATTTAAACTACTGAGAATGCTTCGAGTCTCTTCCACTGTACTTCTTGGGACGTAGGCGAGAAAGCTGCATCATAGTTTACACCAGGAAAACCCAGGAAGAAATTATCTCAAGATTGCACACATAAATACTCAGTGTAAAAACAAGACACTTGGCAGACAGTGCAAAGTATCACCAGCAAAAATCAAGGGTACGACGTGTACACTAAAAGAGAACTTAATGAGTGTCAGAGGTCCCCGACTCTTCAACGCCATCCCTTTGTGCATGAGGGGGAATTAATAGCAAAGCTTTGGCTGTCTTCACGAGGGAACTTAATGAGCTCCTCAAATCAGTTCCTGACCAGCCAGGCTGTGGTTTATACATTGGACTACGTGCCACCAGCAGTACCAGCCTGCTTGATCAGGCCTTGATCCACCGGAAGGCTTGGTCTGTGACTGGGCCAAGGACGCTGACCCCCGGAAGTTTCCTTCAGGAATCCTTACACACACACACGCCCACCCACACACACACACACACACACACACACACACACACACACACACACACACACACACACACACACACACACACACACACACACACACACACACACACACACACACACAGGCAGGATCCATACATAGCTTTAACAAGAGGTATGATAAAGCTCATGGAGAAGGGAGAGAGTGGGCCTAGTAACGACCAGTGAAGAGGCGGGGCCAGCAGCTATGAACTGACCCTTGCAACCACAATTAGGCGAGTACAATAGGTGAGTGTACACACACAGGCCAGGATCTGTGACTCGACCCCTGATACCACAACTAGGTGAGTACACAAACACACGTACAAAATCCAGAGCAAAAACCACATACGGAACATACATTGATGACAATAAGTAAATGAGTGAAATATAAATCTGTATTCAGTAAACCACTCATCAGTCTACAGATCGAAAACTCGCACGAGTTTTTCACGAATATTTCTCAAAACACTACCAACATATCTACAATTTTCCGATGTAGCCCACCATGACTGTGGACCTCGGACAACGATATTATGTTCAGTGTGAACAAGTTTCAAATGTTCCACTATGGAAGAATGGAGGAAGCAAACTAACAGAGTACAGAACAAAAATTATTCAGCAGAGCGAAAGTACGATGTGTGAGACTTAGGAGTAATGATGTCAGAAGATCTAACATTAGGGAATCACAACAACGTTGATATTGCTACTGCAAGGAAAATGACTAAGCTGGATAACTAGAACTTTCAAGACGAGAGACAGAGCCAATGGTGAGGCTCTTCAAGTCGCTTGTGCTATACTTGTGCTATACCTCAAGGCAGGCCAGACTGCTAAGCTAGAAAACGTACAGAGAAATTTCACTGCGCTTACATATTCAAGCATCTGAACTAATTGGAATGCTGGAAGGCCCTTTAACTATATTCCTTGGAACGTAAGCGAGAAAGGTTACCTAGAGGTTACCTGGAGGTTATTCCGGGGATCAACGCCCCTGCGGCCCGGTCCATGACCAGGCCTCCCGATGGATCAGGGCCTGATCAACTAGGCTGTTACTGCTGACTGCACGCAGTCCAACGTACGAGCCACAGCCCGGCTGATCCGGCACTGACTTTAGGTATCTGTCCAGCTCTCTCTTGAAGGCAGCCAGGGGTTTATTGGCAATTCCCCTAATGCTTGATGGGAGGCTGTTGAACAGTTTTGGGCCCCGGACACTTATGGTGTTTTCCCTTAGTGTACCAATGGCGCCCCTACTTTTTATTGGGGGCATTTTGCATCGCCTGCCCAGTCTTTTACTTTCGTAGGGAGTGATTTCTGTGTGCAGATTTGGGACCATTCCTTCCAAGATTTTCCAAGTGTAGATTATGATATATCTCTCCCTCCTGCGTTCCAACGAGTACAAGTCAAGTGCTTCCAAGCGTTCCCAGTAGTTAAGGTGCTTGACAGAACTTATATGTGCAGTAAAGGATCTCTGTACACTCTCTAGATCTGCGATTTCACCTGCTTTGAATGGAGATGTTAATGTACAGCAGTATTCCAGCCTAGAGAGAACAAGTGATTTGAAAAGGATCATCATGGGCTTGGCATCTCTCGTTTTGAAAGTTCTCATTATCCATCCTATCATTTTCTTTGCACGTGCGATCGTGGCACTGTTGTGATCCTTGAAAGTGAGATCCTCAGACATTACTACTCCCAGGTCCTTACATTATTTTTCTGCTCTATTGTATGGCCGGAGTCAGTAGTATACTCTGTTCTAGTTATTATCTCCTCCAGTTTTCCATAACGGAGTAGTTGGAATTTGTCCTCATTGAACATCATATTGTTTACCGTTGCCCACTGAAAAACTTTGTTTATATCTTCTTGGAGGTTAACCGCGTCCTCAGCAGATGACAGCCTCATGCAGATCCTAGTATCATCCGCAAAGGATGATACGGTGCTGTGGTGTATATCTCTGTTTATGTCTGATATGAGGATAAGGAATAAGATGGGGGCGAGTACTGTGCCTTGTGGAACAGAGCTCTTCACTATGGCAGCCTCCGATTTAACTCTGTTGACCACTACTCTTTGTGTTCGATTTGTTAGGAAGTTGAAGATCCATCTCCCCACTTTCCCAGTTATTCCTTTAGCACGTATTTTATGGGCTATTACGCCATGATCGCATTTGTCAAATGCTTTTGCAAAGTCTGTGTATATTACATCTGCATTCTGATTTTCTTCCAGTGCATACAAGGCCATGTCATAGTGATCCAGTAGTTGTGAGAGGCAGGAGCGACCTGCCCTGAACCCATGTTGCCCTGGATTGTGCAGATTTTGGGAATCCAGGTGATTTGCAATCCTGCTTCTTAGCACTCAAAGATTTTTATGATGTGGGACGTCAGAGCTATTGGTCTATAGTTCTTAGCTAATGCTTTGCTGCCACCTTTATGGAGTGGGGCTATATCCGTTGTTTTAAGTGACTGGAATTTCACCCATGTCCAAGCTCCTCCTCCATAGTGTACTTAGGGCACGCGAGAGGGGTTTCTTGCAGTTCTTAATGAAAACAGAGTTCCACGAGTCTGGGCCCGGGGCTGAGTGCATAGGCATGTTGTCAATGGCTTTTTCGAAATCTATCGGAGTTAGGGTATGTCGGAAATCTGGCATACATTTATGGAGTTTTGAGGCTCATTCATGAAGAAATCATTTGGGTCGTCGATCCTCAGACCGATTAGTGGTTCACTAAACACAGAGTCGTACTGGGATTTCAATATTCACTCATTTCCTTGTTGTCATCTGTGTAAGTCCCATCCTGTCTGAGTAAGGGCCCGATACTAGATGTGGTATTTGCCTTGTTTTTGGCATATGAAAAGAAGTATTTTGAATTTCTTTCAATTTCACTAATAGCTTTAAGCTCCTCCTGCCTCTCCTGGTTCCTGTAAGAGTCATTTAGCTTAAGTTCGATAGTTTCCACTTCCCTGGTCAGCGCCTCCTTTCGTGTATCAGATATTCTAGCACTCCTGAGGAACTCAGTGACTCTTCGTCGTCTTCTGTAGAGGGAGCGTCTTTTTCTCTCCAGTTTACTCCTGCTCTTCTTCTTTCTTAGGGGAATATGCCTAGAACATGCTTCGGCTACCAGGAAGTTGATCCTTTCAAGGCACTGGTTTGGATCTATGTCATTTAAGACATCTTCCCAACATGTTTCGTTTAGGACATGGTTTACCTGGTCCCAGTTGATGTTCTTGTTGTTGAAATTGTATTTTGTGAAGACACCTTCACAGGTACATGCATTCTGCTGTTCAGGACCCCTATGCATGTACGTCTGGACTTCGATTAGATTGTGATCGGAATTAGTTGTTTTTTGATATTCTTATGTCTCTTATCAGGTCCTCATTATTTGTGAAGATAAGGTCAAGTGTGTTTTCTAGTCTTGTTGGCTCCACTATCTGCTGGCTTAAGGTGTGTTTTTCGCAAAGACTTAGTAGCTCATGTGTGTGTGACCTTTCATCTGCGCTACCTCCGGGGATTGTTTCAGCTATAACATTATTTGCTACATTCTTCCATTTTGTATGCCTTAGGTTGAAATCACCAAGCAGTAAGATGTTTGGGGATGGAGCTGGAAGGTTTTCCAAACAGTAATCGATTTTCAGTAGCTGTTCCTTGAACTGTTGTGAGGTTGCATCTGGTGGCTTGTATACAACCACAATGACTAGGTTTTGGTTCTCGATCTTTATTGATAGAACTTCAACTACCTCATTTGTGGTGTTCAGCAACTCCGTGCAGATAAGGGACTCTTTGACGTACAGGCCAACCCCCCCTTGTTGCCTGTTTTTTCTGTCGCATCTAAAAAGGTTGTAACCACTTATCCATATTTCACTGTCAAAGTGATCTTTTGTGTGAGTCTCTGTGAAGGCTGCAAACATTGCATTAGACTCCACTAGAAGTCCACTGATAAAAGGTATTTTGTTGTTGGTGGATGGCTTAAGGCCCTGTATATTAGCAAATATGAACGAGGTTGTATTCTGTGTTTGTTGGGGGGATTTTGTTATTGGCATCAGTAGTTGTAATTCTGGAGGGCCATGGGTGGCCACTGGCTGCGCCTCCAGTCCAACAAGGCTCCAAGGTGGTGGACTATTTTTGTTATTTCCTTCCATTTTCTTTTTTCGTTTCCTGCCACTAAAAAAATCACCTGGAGTTGGGTTGTCATAGCTACTATTGTTTGTCTTGTGGGGTCTGTGCCTCCTGGTCCCTTTTAGGTGGTATGCAGGGCACTCGATGTTGTAACACTGCTTCTGGAGGACCGAGGAGTGGCACATTTTTGGGTGAAAGAAAGTACAGGAAGAAGAACGACACACTCCTTTAGACAGGAGGTCGCTACATTTTTTGGGATGGTCAAAGTTGCATGTCCCATTTTTTTCCCCTGTTATTCCATGCTTACAGATGCCCCAAGCATAATATTTGCACAAATTCACCTTTGGTTGAGAATTGTTGGGAGGTGTGTTGTCAATTTCTGCAGGTTCTGGGACTGCACTATAATCCTCAGTATCCAAGCCAGGGCCACCCCGTCCTGGATTCCATCTACTTTCCCCAGTAGAGGAAGAAGGAGGAAACTCCTCTCCAACATCTGTACTGTGGGCCATGGTCTTGTGCAATGATGGTTGTATATTTACGGTTTTAGATGGTTGTATATTTACTGTTTTTGTGGTGGTTTTGGTAGTGTCCCTAGGAGAGTCTGGGTCAGCACTGGGGCTGGGGCTGGGTCTGGGTCAGCAGCTGGGCCTGGGCCAGCACCAGCACTGTGGGTATTAGTGCTATGACGGGAAGCCTGGGCCAGCACCAGCACTGTGGGTATTAGTGCTATGACTGGGGGAGCCTGGGCCAGCACCAGCACTGTGGGTATTGGTGCTATGCCTGGGGGAGCCTGGGCCAGCACCAGCACTGTGGGTATTAGTGCTATGACTGGGGGATGGGTCTGGCTTAGCACCATGTGGGTGACTAGATAGTTTCAAGTCATCTGTTGTGGTATGGACATTCTGTATTTTTTGATACACTATCCCTTGCTCCCATGTTTTATATATTTTTGGTAGACTATCCAAGAGGTCATCCTTGTTTTCTTGATTATTTTTATCATTTATTACTCTCCTTAGTACCTTTCTGATACCTGCCCAAAGTTCTACATCTTTATTGCACAACCAGAAGCACCTTGCTAGTTCGAGGTCATTTTTTTGAGGCTGTATTTAGTCTAGTGCAAGAGATATGGTGTTTGGAAGAGCATAGGTTGCATGTGATTCTGGATTTCCTTCCAAGGATTTGTTTACATGTCCCACAGATATGCTGTGCTGACATCCTGTCTGTATCCTACTACACTCTGTATGCCACGGAAGAAAACTGATTTCCACTTTACCTTTCTCTTGCTGGTGCCAGTAATATGCAAGATGTATTTATATGAACCAAGTTTGCAGTATGTGGGTGGTGGTGTAGGGTGGGTGTGAGCCGGGCAGACTTACCCACACTGCCACACTTCACTATTATTTTTTTTTATTACTATTATTATTATTATTATTTAAATTCCTTTTATGTAGTGCTGTACACTGTTTATCTCAAGGATATACACTTTTCACTGCGTTATACTGGGATCAATGTTTTATTATTTACAGAGCAGCTAGGCCTACGCTAACTTTACCCTACACTTCTACGGAAAAGATTATTTCCTGTTTAGTAGAGGTAACGGTTGTATGCTCAATTTATGTATGCTGTGATTCCCTGCACCTCAATGCTACCACCACTCGTTTCATATCTTATGACTATAGCAGTTACTTATCCGTTATTAACACTTCACTGGACCTCTGGCAATAGTTCGCTAGTGCCAGTCGCTTGTAAGATATTCCCCTATCTACACTATATATTGTACGCTATACTTGGGGATAATTAAGATTACTCTTATCTACAATTTAGTTCACTATGTCACTGCACATATATATCCTTGTCACTCACTATATTACTTATAGATAGATCGATATTTGTTTATTTCCACTTGTGTCGACATCCGGCAATAATTCACTAGTGCTGGTCAGGTCTATTTCCCACGGTAACCGTTTCTCCACCGGCACTCTCCATGTGACATTATAATCCATATTTTCCTATTTAGCATTCACTGATATTCCTTTTTTGTTTGTTCAAAGGAGTATATGCACTTTATGGTTGCACACGCTTATTTCCCGCATTCTGTTCCTTCTGCTACTATCAAGACACGCAGTTTTTGACGGAGCACAAACGCGCGCGACTGTCCCCTCTGTGCAGTATGCGAAACATAATAAACACCCGAAAAATTCTGGAGGGATTGACTGCAAACTAGAACACCGAAATAACTCATGACAAAGAGAGGCTTGGCAGACGGTGGAAAATACCTCCACTAAAAAGCAAGGGTGCGACGTGTATACTAAAAGGGAACTCGATGAGCGTCAGAGGTCCCCAACTCTTCAACGACCTTCCTACGTTCGTAAGGGGAATTACCAAAGCTCTGCCTGTCCTCAAGATGGAACTGGACAAGTTCCTCAGATCACTGCCTGACCAGCCGGGCTGTGGTTCGTACGTTGTTACTGCGGCCAGAAGTAACAGCCTGGTTCATCAAGTCTTGATCCTCCAAGCGGCTTAGTCTGGAACTGGGAAGCGGGGGCATTGACCCTCGAACCGTCATTTAGGTATCCTTCAGATAAACATATACACACACACGCGATAAAGCTCATGCAGTAGGGAGAGAGTGGATCCAGCAGAGAGGCGGGGCCAAGAGCTGTAAACTCGACCCCTGCAACTACAAATAGTTGAGTACGTACACACACACACACATGTAGTGGAGGCAGGATCCATACATAGCTTTAAGCAGAGGTATGATAAAGCTCACGGTTCAGGGAGAGTGACCTAGTAGCGATCAGTGAAGAGGCGGGGCCAGGAGCTCGGACTCGACCCCCGCAACCTCAACTAGGTGAGTACACACACACACACACACATACACCTCGCCTCAGTACAGCACCTTCAATACCAATGCAATTTTGATCACACCCACCCAGCAACGTACGCCACCCACAGACATGGATGAGAGTATAACAAACTCAGTGATTCTTTCTCTCTCTCTCTCTCTCTCTCTCTCTCTCTCTCTCTCTCTCTCTCTCTCTCTCTCTCTCTCTCTCTCTCTCTCATCAAACAATAGACGTACACAGTAATTGGTTTTCAACTTTTTGATGCAATAACAATTTTCTTGGTCTTATACATGTTCCTTCAGAAATGTCTCATACATTCCTTCAGACATTTCAGTCTGAAACACTCTTGTACTGAAAACTGTTAGGGTGATACCGACAAGGTGTGGAAAGGGACACTGATGTACAGTTCAGTACATTTATTACAGGAAACGTTTTCTCTTGTACTTTCTTAGGGGCCATCACCTCCCTTAGCGACCCCTGAAATAACCTCTAAGTAGGTAGACCTCTCTTTAGCCCCCTTACCTCCCTTTGCCGTCGCCCCTTAGCTTCTAATCTCCTTATGTCCACTAATCTCTTCAGTTCCCTTAACTTCCAAAAATCTCCTTTCCCCTATACCCTTCTATCTTCTATCTTCTGGCCCCTCAAAGGCCAGGGGATAGAGGGCTCTTGACCCATGGAATTAGAGCTACCAATACCTCAAATCTGATTACCTTCCGTTCCTTTGACGTTTTATGACTCAGTTGGGTTTAGAGCATCTCAGTAAATATAGTAGCCCTAACTTCTCATATCATGTACCAGCACAACCAGCATAACCCAAACCAGCATGCTTTTAGAGCAGGACGATCATGCCTGTCACAGTTGCTGAACCAATATGACAGAATTACGGAGGCATTGGAACACAACCAAAACGCAGAAGTTATTTACATAGACTTTTTCTAAGGCATTTGACAAATGCGATCATGGAGTGATAGCGCACAAAATGAGGGCCATAGGCATTACGGGAAAGGTAGGTAGATGGATTTTCGGGCTCCTAACAGAATACAAAAAGTAGTAATAAACAGAATAAAAATCCAGCAACAGCGAGGTAAAAAGATCAGTTCCCCATGGCACCGTCTTGGCACCACTGCTGTTTCTCATCCTCATAGCATAGATAAAAACACCCGTCACAGTTTTGTATCATTTGCAGATGACAAGAAAATAAGCATGAAAGTCACTACGGCAGAAGTTACGGAAAAATTACAGGAAGATATAAGCAGTGGAGAACAACATGGCGTTCAGTGGTGATAAATAAGTTCCAACTGCTAGGTATGGAAAGAATGAAGAACTCCAAAGGAATACTATATACAAAACTCAAGAGGATCATCAAATAGAACGAAAGAAACACGTGAAAGACTTGGGAATAATTATATCAGTTGATCATTCTTTCAAAGAACATAAAACAAAGATAACGACAGCCAGGAGGATGACGGGGTGGGTATTGAGAACCTTCAAAACAAGGGAAATAGTGACACTTTTGAAATCGCTAGTGCTCCTTCATTTGGAATAACAAAAAAGGTACAATACCGTGACTGGAACGATACACAAATAACCCGCACATAGAAGAGAGGAGCTTACGACAACGTTTCGGTCCGACTTGGACCATTTACAAAGACACAGAAGACACAGTGTGACTGTAAATGGTCCAAGTCGGACCGACACGTCGTCGTAAGCTCCTCTCTTCTATGTGCGGGTTATTTGTGTTTCATTTGGAATATTGGTCAGTGTTGATGGCCCCGTTCAAGGCAGGAGAAATATCAGAGCAGGAACAAATACAGAGGTAATTTAAGGCCCGCATAGAGCCAGTAAACCACTTAAATTACTGGGAACACCTTAGTCTTGAATATGTACTCATTGGAGTGAAGAGAGATATATGATAATATATACCAGAAAAGTACTCGAGGGCCTGGTCCCAAATCTGCACAATGCCATAACAACATACTGGAGTGAGAGATATGGGAGGAAGTGCAAAATAAACCCGATGAATAGCAGGGGTGCTGTGGGCACAATAGTATCAACATTCGTGGCCCCAGATTCTTCAACATTATGATAAGATATCAGAAACACTGCTGGAACAAGTGTAAAAGTATTCAGGAGAAAACTGGATAAGTATCTTCACCAGGCCGCACAGACCAACTAACTGACATTAGTACAAATCCCATAGATTTCGAAAAAGAAATGGAAAACATGTCCACTCGCTCAGCACCTGGACCAGATTCATGGAATGCTCTATTTATAAAGAAGTGCAAAGTACCACTAGCACGAGCCCTCAGTATTCTTTGGAGAAAGAGCTTAGATCTAGGTGAAACACCGGAGGCCTTAAAGAGTGCAGACATAGCTCCTTTGCATTAGGGAGGTAGTAGAGCACTAGCTAAAAATTACAGACCAGTAGCCCTAACCTCTCACATCATAAAAATCTTCGAAAGAGTGATGAGACGGCAGGTTACAAATTTCATAGACCAGCACAACCTACATAACCTGAACCAGCATGGTTTTAGAGCAGGACGATCATGTCTGTCACAACTGCTGAACCATTATGACAGAATTACGGAGGCACTGGAAGACGACCAAAACGCAGATGTGATTTACACAGATTTTGCAAAGGCGTTTAACAAATGCGATCATGGAGTGATAGCGCACAAAATGAAGGCCATGGGCATTACGGGGAAGGTAGGCAGATGGATTTTCGGTTTCCTAACACACGGAACACAAAAAGTAGTGAACAGGGCAAAATCCAGCATCAGCGAGGTCAAAAGCTCAGTGCCCCAAGGCACCTCTGCTGTTCCTCATCCTCATAGCAGACATAGACAAAAACACCCGGCACACTTTTGTATCATCATTTGCAGATGACACTAAAATAAGCATGAAAGTCAGTACGGTAGAGGACACTGAAAAAGTACAGGAAGACATAAACAGAGTTTTCCAGTGGACAGTGGAAAACAACATGACGTTCAATGGTAAGTTCCAGCTGCTTAGGTATGGAAAGAATGAAGAACTCAAAAGGAGCACTATATACAAAACTCAAGGAACACGTAAAAGACCTAGGAATAATTATGTCAGCTGACCTTTTAAAGACCATAACAAGACAAAGATCACGACAGCCAGGAAGATGACTGGGTGGGTATTGAGAACTTTCAAAACAAGGGAAACAATGCCAATGGTGACACTCTTCAAATCGCTAGTGCTCCCTCACTTAGAATATTGCTCAGGGCAGGAGAAGTATCGGAGCTGGAACAAATACAGAGATCGTTTACGGCTCACATTGAGCCAGTAAAGCACCTAAACTACTGGGAACGCCTGCAAGTCTTGAACATGTACTCATTGGAGCGGAGGAGAGAGAGGTACATGATAATATATACCTGGAAGGTACTCGAGGGCTTGGTCCCAAATCTGCACACTGCCATAACAACATACTGGAGTGAGAGATATGGGAGGAAGTGTAAAATAAACCCAGTGAGGAGCAGGGTGCGGTGGGGACAATAAGGGAACACTGTATCAACATCCGGGGTCCCAGACTTTTCAACATCTTACCAGAAGATATCAGAAACACTGCTGGAACAAGTGTTGAAGCCTTCAAGAGGAAACTAGACAAGTATCTTCACCAGGTGCCAGATCAACTAGGCTGTGATGGATATGTGGGGCAGCGGGCCTCCAGCAGCAACAGCCTGACTAGCACCAGACAAGCCTGGCCCATTGTCGGGCACCGAGAGTAGAAAAACTCTCGAAACTCAAGGGTATATCCTCAGGGGATGAGAGGGGATACCCAGTGGGAAGGAAGGAAAAGGAGGGAGGGCCCTTGGGGAAAGGGGCGGGACGGCCGATGTGTGGGAGAATGGGGCGGCACGCACGATGTGTGAGGGAAGGGGGCGGCACGCCCGATGGGTGGGGGAAGGGGGCAGCACCCCCGATTGGTGGGGGAAGGGGGCGACACCCCCGATGGGTGGGGGGAAAGAAGGGGAAGGGGGTCGCTCTCATCTTTAAGCCAAAGTTCCACTACCGCAGACTGGCGACCCCCCCTTACCCTCACGCCCACACCAAATGCCAACACCACCACGCACGCCTACACGCCCACAACACCCAAGCCAACACATACCCACACCCATAAGCACACAGGTAGTTCGAGTATCATTCAGAACTTCATACATTCACTCAAGAACTTCAGTTATTGAGAACGCTTAAAGTTCCTGGAACTGGACTCCCTGGAACGTAAACAAAGATACATTATAATTTACACCTGGAAAATTCTGGAGGGTTTGGTCCCAAATCTGCACCGGAATTACTCCGGACGAGAGCAAGAGGTTTGACAGACGTCGCAATAAGTTGTCCTGACCAGCCGGGTTGTGGTGCCTACGTTCGACTATGTGCGACCAGCACCAACAGCTTGACTGACTAAGCTTTCAACCCGAAACTGACTACAGATAAAGCCAATTATCGAGGACGTGGCCCCAGTGCGAACCCCCCCTTCCCCAGCCCGCTAATATTCCTGGTATCGTAAATTTTACATTGAATAGTGGTGGATCACTGACGTTGACACAGTTCTGTTAATAATAACAATATTTATTTCTACAAGTACAAGGTATACAGTCCTAGCTGACATCAACGATATACTACTGTATAGAAAGCCCCTTGTTATGCTAAGCATTTGGGGCAAATTAGGTCAATTTTGTCCCCAGGATGCGACCCACACCAGCCGACTAACACCCCGGTACCTATTTTACTGATAGGTGAACAGGGACAGCAGGTATATTAAGGAAACACGTCCTAATATTTCTACCCTTATCGAGGATAGAGCCACGGACCTCAGTGTGTGAGCACAGTGAGCTAGCAATCTAGGTACGAGACACTCTTTGGATGATAAACAGCAGCGGTGCCAGGACAGTGCCTTGGGGAACTTAGCAAGATTCATGGAGTAGATGAGCTCAATTGCACTAGACACGTGAAAGCGACTGTCATTAACCCTGGTTGACCAGACAAGCCTGGTCCTTGGCCGGGCTGCGAGAGTGGAGGAAAGCTCTCGAAACGTATCAAAGGTAAGTATATCCGTCATACCCGAGTATGCTGTACCACTGTCAGATCAACTATTGAAATATAACCGTTATAATCACAGCTGATTGTAGATGATTAAAGAACATACATGTAACATGGATTTAGCGCTTAGTTTTGATTGTAATATTATTATTATTATTATTATTATTATTATTATTATTATTATTATTATTATTATTATTATTATCATATAATTTAACAATCTATTTCAGACTTACCTTTGAACACTTCACTAGAAAGAAGACAGTCACAAAGCTACTGTAAACTTTCTCAAGAATAATGAGGTACTGGTTACTGAAGTATAAAGTTTAGGTCAAAACTGAACATAGAATGTTCAGAAGACAGAGAGAAGAAAAAGTTTTTAGTGAAATAGAAACTCAAAATAGTTTTTCTACTGTACTAAAACTACTATTAGTAACGGGCCAATGTTAAGGAAGATGGAACTTTCACTGCTGACAATACAGTGTGTGAAATACCTAAGGCCTATATAACAGGCATATATTTGGTTAATAGGGTTTAAAGTCTACCCACTACACGAGGGCCTTGAGGCTGCACTTCACCTGTTCACCAACAGTCAAGAATATTTTAAGCCCGAACCCCTTAAGGGAGGTTCCTTGACGCTGGTGAGGGGCTCTTGATCTAGGGAAATAGATCTGTGATCCAGTTCCCTGAATTAAGCCTGAATGCCTTCCATCTCCGCCCCCCTCCATAACGGATATAGCGCTCCCCATAATTTAATCCCTAAAATATGAATTAAAGTAAACTCTAAGTGTAAATACACTCCTCTGTGAGAGTAAACAGAACCACCAAGTATCAAGATGATGTACTGATGACAACAGTGAAGAACACACGTCGTAAACCAACCTGGTTTACCTCCCAGTAAAAGCCTGTTCAATAATTTACCTCTGATATACCTTATAACTTTGATGAGTTCCGCCTGATGCCCGGCCATGGGTCAGACTCGTCTGGTGCTTGCCTAGTCATCAACCAGGCTGTTGCTGCTGGTGGCCCGCTGATTCCACATATCCATCACAGCCTGTTTGATCTCTCATCTTTCCTTCAACCTCTCTCTTCCCCTGCCTTGGTATTCATACCAAGAGTTATAATACAAAATACATTACGTCATTTGCGTATACAAGTGTACGAATGTGTAATTTAACAAGTGAAGGAAATACGCAATTAGGAATCAATTTTATTGCCTAACGAATATTAATCAGCGCAAATATTAGTATTATGAAAAATGTTGTCAATATTTCAATTGCACTAATTGAATTTTGTAACACCATCCTTAATGTATCACGTGTAAATAGTGGTAGCAGTGTACACGAGGTGGTGGTCGTCACATAGTGACATTCACATTAAACTCTCTGTGTTCACATAACTCTTCAGTCCTGAAACGTTCCTTACAAAGTTCCTTATTACGTTCTTTATCACGCTTCTTACCACGCCAGGATCTTCACTGTCTTAGGCTGAACAACCAGAGTCACGCCCATGTACTCACGACCAAGCCTTTACCCACGCCCACACACCCCACACTCATCCTCACCACTCCCCCTTACCCCTTCCCCTCACCCACCTCTACGTCCCCTCGGAGGACACGCATCATTTCCGCGACATAATCTTTCCTCCTCTTTCAACTTTCTTGGTTGTCTGCCCTGGATATTTTTTTATCCTCCTCCCCCTCCCACTTCTTCTCCCTCACCCCATCTCTCTCTCTCTCTCTCTCTCATCATCACGCTGGTTCCTCCCCTCATCTCCCCTCACTGGCTGCCATCCGGCTTCTTCCCCTCTCAGCATCCTCCCCTTCGAGACTCACGAAGATAAGACAAAAAATTCTTCAGTGTCGTGGGTATCGCAGGAAAGGGATGGGGGGGGGGGGACAATGGGACGACGTCCCCGCTCTTGCCTGAGCTAAGCCTTCCCTTACTCAGAGTATGTAGATGTAGCAAGCAGGGCGGGTAAGTTGGTGGAGCTGCTCCTCGCTACTGCTGCTGCTACTGTTGGTGGCGCTGCTGTTGATGTTACTGCTGGTGGTGGTGCTGTTGTTACTGCTGGTGGTGGTGCTGTTGTTACTGCTTTTGTTACTGCTGGTGGTGGTGGTGTTGTTACTGCTGCTCAATCCTCAACTCTTCACTCAACTTTCGTCCCCCAAAGAAGCAAGATTGCCATTTACATGGTATCTCAACGATTGCACAATCCAGGGCAGCATAGATTTAGAGCAGGTCGCTCCTGCCTTTCACAACTGCTGGACCATTACATGGTCTTGGGTACACTGGAAGACAAGCTAAATGCTGATATAGGTAAGAGCCTTTAACAAGTGCGACCGTGGTGTGATACTACATAAAATGATAGGGCAAATGGATATTTTAACCTCTTAATTAACAAATAAAACCCAGAGAGTAGTAGTAAACAGAGCGAAAAGATCCCCCTCCTGGTAGCTGAAGTATGTTCAAGGTATATTCCTATAGACAAAAGAAAAGAAGTAAACTGGAGACGCTCCCTCTACACGGAAGGAAGTGCTAACCAGGGAAGTGGAAAATATTGAGCTAAAGTTAAAGGACTCATACAGAATCCAGGAGAAACAAGAGGAGCTAAAAGCGATTAATGAAATTGAAAGAAATTCGAAATATTTCTTTTCATATGCCAAAAACAAGTCAAAAACCACTTCTAGTATAGGCCCCCTGCTCAGACAAGATGGATCCTACACAGACGACGACAAAGAAATGAGCGAAATACTGAAATCGCAATATGACTCAGTGTTCAGCGAGCCACTAACCAGTTTAAAGATAGACAATCCAAACAGTTTCTTCATGAATGAGCCTCAAAACCCTGCCAATGTAGGCCAGATATATGACATAACCCTAACTCCACTAGACTTTGAGAAAGCCATCGACGACATGCCCATGCACTCAGCCCGAGACCCAGACTCGTGGAACTCTGTGTTCATTAAGAACTGCAAGAAACCCCTCTTACGGGCCCTAAGTATGCTATTGAGAAGGAGCTTAGACACAGGCGAGATTCAACAGTCACTAAAAACAACAGATATAGCCCCACTCCATAAAGGTGGCAGCAAAGCAGTAACTAAGAACTATAGACCAATAGCTTTAACGTCCCACATCATAAAAATCTTTGAAAGAGTTCTAAGAAGCAGGATAGCAAACCACCTGGACTCCTAAAAATTGCACAACCCAGGGCAACATGGTTTCAGAGCAGGTCGCTCCTGCCTTTCTCAACTGCTTGACAACTATGGTATGGTCCTAGATGCACTGAAAAACAAACAGAATGCGGATATAGTATACACAGACTTTGCAAAAGCCTTTGACAAGTGCGACCATGGTGTAATAGCACACAAAATGCGTGCTAAAGGGATAACCGGCAAAGTAGGCAGATGGTTCTTCAACTTTCTAACCAATCGCACACAAAGAGTAGTGGTAAACAGAGTTAAATCAGATGCTGCCATAGTGAAGAGCTCTGTCCCACAAGGCACAGTACCCGCACCTATCCTGTTCCTTACTCTCACATCAGACACAGAGATGTAAACCACAGCACGGTATCATCTTTTGCAGACGACGATACTAGGATCTGCATGAGTGTGTCATCCATTGAGGACACGGCAAAGCTCCAAGAAGATATAAACCAAGTTTTCCAATGGGCAACAGAGAACAATATGATGTTCAGTGAAGACAAATTCCAACTACTCCGTTATGGAAAACTGGAGGAAATAATAACTAGGACTGAGTATACTACAAACTGCAATCACACAATAGAGCGGAAAAGTAATGTGAAGGACCTGGGTGTGGTAATGTCCGAAGACCTCACCTTCAAGGACCACAACAGTGCCACTATCACATCTGCTAGGAAACTGATAGGCTGGATAATGAGAATATTCAAGACAAGAGATGTTAAGCCAATGATGATCCTTTTTAAATCACTTGTTCTCTCTAGGCTAGAATACTGCTGTACATTAACATCCCCATTCAAGGCAGGTGAAATTGCAGAACTAGAGAATGTACAGAGAACCTTTACTGCACGTATAAGTTCCATCAAACACCTTAACTACTGGGAGCGCCTGGAAGCACTTGACTTGTACTCACTAGAGCGCAGGCGAGAGAGATATCATAATCTACACCTGGAAGATTCTGGAGGGACTGGTCCCTAATATGCACACAGCAATCATTCCATACGAAAGCAAAAGACTTGGCAGGCGATGCAACATACCCCCAGTGAAAAGCAGGGGCGTCACTGGTACACTAAGAGAAAATGCAATAAGTGTCCGGGGTCCAAGACTGTTCAACAGCCTCCCACCAGCAATAAGGGGCATTACCGGAAGACCCCTGGTTGTCTTCAAGAGGGAGCTGGACAGATACCTAAAGACAGTGCCGGATCAGTCGGGCTGTGGTTCGTACGTTGGATTGCGTGCGGCCACCAGTAACAGCCTCGTTGATCAGGCCCTGATCCACCGGGAGGCCTGGTCGTGGACCGGGCCGCGGGGGCGTTGATCCCCGGAATGCCCTCCAGGTAGGTAGACTCATATACCTTTGAAGAGTTTCGAGAGTTTCACTATCGGAGCCCGGCCATGGGCCAGGCTCGTGCTTATATCTGACACAGACCAGGAAATATATCCTAACACAGCAACACCTTTTCTTGAACCTCATCCTTTGCTAGAAGCTGTGAGAGTGACCACCGTTGACGACACAGTGAATCATCAATCAAGTCTTACAGTGGACCCCAGACGACAATGTGATGTACAATGAGGACAAGTTTCAGTTACTCCATTATGGAAGAATGGAGGAAATGAAGACTGAGACAAACTCAAACTATTCAATTAAGCGGAAGTCCCATAGAGCTCAAATTCAAGGATAACAACACAGTTGCTATTGCAGCATCAAGGAAAATGATGGGTAAATAGCTGAACTTTTAAGACAAAAGACGCTCTCCAGGCTGGAATAGTGTTGTACATTAACAGCCCACTTCAAAACAGGCGAGACTGCTGACCTAGAAAACATACAGAGAACTTTCACTGCCTGTATACATTCGATCAAGCTCCTGAACTACTGAAAACGTTGGCGAAAAAGGTACATTATAATTTTCACCTGGAAAATCGTGGAGGGACTGACCCAAACCTGAACACTGTTATCATTCCATTTGAAAGCAAGAGATGGCAGACAGTACAGAATACCTCCAGGGGCACAACGAGTTCACTGAGAGAGAGCTCGGTACAAGTATCAGAGGTCCCCTACTCTTCAACGCCCTCTCCCCAAGCATACGTGGAATTATCAACAAACCATACCCCGGCCGGGATTGAACCCGCGGTCATAGAGTCTCAAAACTCCAGCCCGTCCAACTAGTTGGACGAATCTTATTGTGGCTAGCTGGTCTAGTGGCTAACACGACGGGCTGGAGTTTTGAGACTCTATGACCGTGTCATGTAGGGGGGTAATGATTAGGGGAATATGGGGGTAAGAGGAGGGAGTCAGTAGGCAGGGGACAGGCAGGCGAAGTGGTAGGAGAGATGATTAGCGGAGGTTGGTAGATAATGTAAGGTCACTGGTGACTACAACTTCACCTCTCATTACTCTACCCACCACTCCACACTACTCACCCTCTCACTACTTTAACTAAACATAAATAAATGGAAATAAGAATAAATAACGGGGACAGTGAATATTACTGTTCTACTCAAACACAGTTTATTATTAAGTCCTTGTACAATAATATATTTGGGAACAGGAGTACATCATTGTGGTTTAGATAAATGGGGTGGTACACATAAGCAGTGAGACAGGGAACACAATCAACTTGACGAAAATGAATATAACTTACAATATAGTACAGAGGACAGTTCACTACAGGAACTAAGCCACAGGTCCCAAGACCTACACAGCCGAGTACTGCTCCAAGCCAGTACTCTGCCCAATGTCTCCAACAGTCTCTCCTCCCAAGACTCTCCAGCTCAGCTCTGCTCACAGGCCAGAGCTCCGCTCGAATCTCCAACAGTCTCTCCTCCCGAGACTCTCCAGCTCAGCTCTGCTCCCAGGCCAGAGCTCTGCCCGAATCTCCCCTGCTCAGCTGTTCCTTGGGCTTATATTGTCCCGAGAGCACCCCCCACAATGAGGTGTGCACACGTGGTGTTGATCTGACGCCGAGGTCTGACGCCGTCCAGAACAAAAGACGTGGCTGACAGACGTTTGCCAAGGCAAGGTGTGACCATATAATTGGTAAAATTAGGTCTCCCCAGAGACCTCACAAGCCCAGCTGAACTACATCACATCCCCCTTTCTCCCCCAATTTAAAATATCTGAGAACTAGGACAATTTGTCCTAAGTTATTAGACTATTTTAATCCTAACCCCTTAAATCTATTACAATACAAAGACAAAATTATACATAATACAAAATTATTCAATTACATATATTTCCCTCAACCTTCTCATCTACCACAAGGCAGCATAATCAGTACACCTGGCAGTTGACCAGCATAACAGTTGCTCTTTGGTGCAAAGCCTCCTTACCTGTCATTTCTCCTTAAACCTAAATATCGGGCTCCAGTGCCTTCCCTACTTCTACTAGAAATGCACTAGCCGATACTAGTCACCCTCGCATGTTAACCATTGGGCCAAACCTCTCTAGGCTTCTTTGACGTGGAAAACTGCTCCAACGGGTTGCATTCTTTGAAGTAACTGCAACTGGACCACTTCACGACCACCAAGGTCGCATTTTCAGCACACTTCACATGCACACTACAACATCTGAAAATCGAGACAGGGTAGGCATCGCAGCTAAGACCCTCCATTATCCTATGCCATTACTAGGATTCACTGGCCTCATAAAACAAGGCGGCCATAATCACTGGACCGTATTCAAGGTCACCTTATTTCACACAGGTAACACTAACACTTCTGGCAAGTCAAAGTAGGCTGGGGACATCTCACACTCTCAATTGTCTCTCATGGAAGGCAGGACATCTCCGCATACCGGTCGTACAGGTTGACCAGCATGGCAGGATACACCTCCATACCGTCCTTGATAGCAGGCTGGTCCCAGCAGCCAGAGTCCATCTCTGCGGCTCACGTCCTTCCACATCTCCAAGGATGGCGGCTCTTTCATAGTAGATTCTCCTGTCCTGGCACACCAGCCAGAATCCCTCACACACCACTGCAGCATCACAGCACAGCCACAGCATATCCATCATCACAGCATGGCCGTATCACAGCAGCACACAGCACGGCCACAGCATCGCAGCACGACTACAGCATCTCAGCACGGTCACAGCATCGCAGCATGGCTACAGCATCGCAGCACGGCCACAGCATCGCAGCACGGCTACAGCATCACAGCATGACCATAGCATCACAGCATGGCTACAGCATCTCAGCATGGCCACAGCATCGCAGCACAGCTACAGCATCTCAGCATGGCCACAGCATCGCAGCACGGCTACAGCATCTCAGCACGACCACAGCATCGCAGACAGCATCACAGCAGCCGACATCAGCAGTAGCAGGCTATGGTCAGTTGCTCGAGGTGAGGTGAGGTCACTTCAGGTCATCAACAGCAAGTGCGGTCACCCATCCCTGGCAACTGCGGGTAACTGGCGGTCTGCGGGTGATGGTCACAGAGGCTGGGTGACGCAGACACCCACTACATTGGATGACAGACCAGGGCAGCAATACATCTACTGGGGCACATCAACTGGGTGACTGGGCACATCAGGTGGATAATAATCATAGGCAGCTCTTCAGTGGGTGACAGTTGTGGGCTAGACTTCCAAGGTGGGCTGGGTGACTTCTCATTCCTAATATAGTTCAGAGGACAGTTCACCACAGGAACTAAGCCACAAGGTCACAAGACCTACACACCACGAGTACTTCTCCAAGCCAGTACTCTGCCCAATGTTTCCAACAGTTTCCTCCAGAGACTTCAGCAGCCTTCTCCCGAGCCCTGCACCCCAGCAGCAGCTCCTCTCGAAGTGTCTCTGCTCAGAGCTCTGCACCCAGGCCAGAGCTCTGCCCGAATCTCCCCTGCTCAGCTGTTCCTTGGGCTTATATTGTCCCGAGAGCACCCCCCACAATGAGGTGTGCACACGTGGTGTTGATCTGACGCCGAGGTCTGACGCCGTCCAGAACAAAAGACGTGGCTGACAGACGTTTGCCAAGGCAAGGTGTGACCATATAATTGGTAAAATTAGGTCTCCCCAGAGACCTCACAAGCCCAGCTGAACTACATCACAACCGCGGGTTCAATCCCGGCCGGGGTATGGTTTGTTTGCAATCGTGTCATTACGATTTCGTGAGTCAAATTATCAACAAACATCCGACAGGTTCCTCAAATCAGTGCCTGACCAATCGGGCTGTGGTTCGTACGTTGAACTGTGTGCAGTCAGCAGTAACAGCCTGGTTCGTCAGGCCTTGATCCACTGGGAGAGTAGGAGGGGCATTAACCCCCAGAAACGTCCTTCAGGTACCTAATCCTCACAACTCCTCACACAATCCTTGACTCCCTCGTTTAATCCTTATCTGCTCTTACCTACTCATCCTCCTCCCCTTCACTCCAGCCAACAATCTTCCCCTCTCCCTTTCCACCCCTCACTCTAAGACTCTTCTTATGCCCCTTCGTTTCCCTTCTCTCCTTCTGTCCCCATTTTTTGTGCTGCTTCCCCTCATTCATTAGCTCATCTCCCCTCTTGAAAACACTTTCCCCTATACATTTTGTCTTTGCCTGGCTACTCTTCCTTTCCCCTCGTTCTCCCTATTCCTCTCCTTCGCTTCCTATCATGTATTTCCCCTCTTTTGTGTTCCATCTCTTTGTTCCTCAATTAACTTTGCACTTCTCCTCTTCCATTCATCATCCTCGTCTTCCTTCTCTTCTTTCTTTTATTCATTCTCCACTTTCTCCTCGTCTTCCTTCTCCTGTCCTCCTCCTCCAACTATTTATTTCCGACCTCTTGACCATGTTTCCAGTATTTTGCTTGTCATAAGGGAAACATATTCACAATGTACAAAATACTCAGAAGCTCAGATTTTTGAAATTCGAAGAGAGGGAGCCAAAAGACAGACGACAGATAATGACTAAAAATAAATGAACCGTAAGGACACTAGGAAGTACTTTTTCAGAAATAAGGTGGAAAACATACCATGATAATGTTAATTCTGGTTAGATTACTAATATCCCAACTTAAGAAGACCAAGACTGTTCAACAATGTCTCAGCTTAAGAAGACCAAGACTGTTCAACAACCTCCCTCTATAATAGTAAATTACCATCACACACACCTTAGCGTTTTCAAGAGGGAAAGTGATAAGCTCCCTAAGTGTGTTTCATTCCCAGCACCTGACCTTACTCTCGACTCCCTTACCTTCACCTCCCTTCCCTTCCTCTCAGAATTATAACTAGCTTTAGCAACGTAACCAAGTCATCCACAGATGGTAAGGTGGGAGGTGTTGGCCTAGTGAGTGTTTAGTTTTAGGATAGAGGGTGGCGGGTGTTAGGATAGGGAGAGTTGGGATAGGGGATGGTGTTGGGATAGAGGGTGGTACCCTTGATGAGTTTCGAGAGTTTTTCTACTAACAGAACCCGGCCTTAGGTCTGGCTCGTGGTAGGTGTTGGTATGGGAGTGGTAGGTGTTGGTAAGGGGCGGGTTGAGTGTTGGGATACCTGAATACTTAATACCTGAAGGACGTTTCCGGGAGTTAATGCCCCCGCGGCCCAGTCCCAGACCAGGCCTCCTAGAGGATCAAGGCCTGATCACCCAGGCTGGTCAGACACTAATCTGAGGAACTTGTCCAGTTTCCTCTTGAAGACCGCCAGAGGTTGGCTGGTATACTAGCCTAGCTGACAACAGTGACATACTACTATATAGAAAGCCCCTTGTTATGCAGAGCATTTCAGGCCAAATAAGTCAATTTTGTCCCCAGGATGCGACCCACACCAGTCGACTAACATCCAGGTACCCATTTCACCGATGGATGAACACTGGACAATAGGTGCCTTAAGGAAACACGTCCTAATGTTTCCACCCGTACCGGGGATCGACCCCCGGACCTCGTTGCGTGAGCCGAGTGCGCTACCAATCGAGTTACTATCGCACCTGTCCAACATTTTGGCAAGGTCAGTGTACACTATATAAACATTTAGCTTGTTTTCCAAACTAAAACTTAGTATGGGATGGGTGTTCGAACAGGAGGTAGCAGATTGAAGAGGTGATAATGAGGTGGTGATGGGGAAGAGGTGATGAGTGGGTGATGGGGAAGAGGTGATGAGTGGGTGATGGGGAAGAGATGATAATGAGGGGGTGATGGGGAATGGGTGATAATTAGGGGATGATGGAGAATGAGTGATAATGGTGGAGTAACTCGCGAGAAGTTGACGTTGGGGGTTTAAGAGTGAAGGAGATTGATGGAGTTAACGATGGAGGAAGGAGGCTGGTGATGGTAAATGATGGAGAAGAACTTCGGGATGGAAGGAAGAAGATGTGAGAGAAAAGAGGGGAACTCCTACCCCATCATCCTCCCTCCCCTTTGTATACGTTTCACCTCTCCCTCCCATGCACACCTTTCTCTCGCCCTTCCCTCTCTATATACTCCCCCCCCTCTTTCCCTATTCTTCTCCTTTTATATTTATTCCCCCTTTCGTTTCTCTCTTGCTTTTGTGCATTACCCTCACCCCTTATCCTTTCTCTTCCATTCCCCTTTCTCTCCTCTTCTCTACCCAACAATTATCCTCTTCTCTCCCCTTCCAAGCCAATCCCCCCTTCCCTTCTCCCCTCTTCCTCTGTCCTCCCCTTCCCTTCAAATTATCTTACCTCCCCTCTTAATCAATGAAAACTCACCCCCACCCCGCTCAGGGCTGAGGCAGGGCGAGGCTGAGCTAGGCGGGGCGGGGCGGGGCTGAGCTAGGCGGGGCTAAGGCAGGGCGGGGCGGGGTTGAGGCTGGGTAAAACACACACACACACACACACGGCCCTAAACACCCCCAGGGATATCGGGGTATCGAACTCTCTACATTGAGGTATCGGGCAGAAGATTCGATAACGGCAAGCCAGAGGGAAGAGGAGGAGGAAGAGGAAGAGGAGAAAGGAAGGAGGAGGAGGAGGAAGAAGAGGGAAGAAGGAAGATGTGAATAAAATTACATCTTTCATCCTATTCCTTCTTAGATCCACTTATCCTAGCACCACCCTAGCCTCCTAGCACCACCCTAGCCTCCCAGCACCATCCTAGCACCACCCTAGCCTCCCAGCACCATCCTAGCACCACCCTAGCCTCCCAGCACCATCCTAGCACCACCCTAGCCTCCCAGCATCATCCTAGCACCACCCTAGCCTCCCAGCACCATCCTAGCACCAACCTAGCCTCCCAGCACCATCCTAGCACCACCCTAGCCTCCCAGCACCCTCCTAGCACCACCCTAGCCTCCCAGCACCCTCCTAGCACCACCCTAGCCTCCCAGCACCATCCTAGCAAGATACACCCAGATACCTCCAGCAGGCCTCTGCATCCATCACAGCCTGGGTGATCTGGCTCTTGACAAAGACTGTGGTCCAATTTCCTCTTGAAAACTACTTTTCCTGTTGAAATATTGCTGATATATGGTGACAGTCCAAGACTATTCAACCTATCATACAATCTGTGCTGCTGCAAGATCAGTCAGGCTGTGATGGTTGTGTTGGCCTGCCAGCTACTAGCAGCAACAGTCTAGTTGACCAGTCAACATGGAAACTTTATTTTGTAAGGAAAATTGTAAAGTAAAAGGACACAAGTGCAACTAATGTGACATTTTATTTTGGCAACGTTTCGCTCTCCAGGAGCTTTGTCAAGCCGGCTTGACAAAGCTCCTGGAGAGCGAAACGTTGCCAAAATAAAATGTCACATTAGTTGCACTTGTGTCCTTTTACTTTACATATTGTCGGTAATTCTACCAACATTATTACAAGCAAAATTGGATATAAACAGCAATGTGCTGCTGTTACACAGTGGGAACAAATGTTAGCAGAGAGGAACTTTAATGAGAAAAAGGAGGTGTGCTGTGGGCAAAGTAAGAGAACATTTTATCAACATCTGTGGTCGCAGACTCTAACTTCTTGCCAAATGTTATCAGAAACCCTGCTGGGACAAGTGTAGACGTCTTCAAGAGGAAACTAGTGCCCAGATCAACCAGGCTGTAATATGTGGGCCAGCAGGACGTCAATAGCAATAGCCTGCTTGACCATGCAAGTACCAAACAAGCCTGGGTTCTGAAAGTAGGAAAACTCTCGAAACTCATGAACTGTAAAGGTATATCAGAGGCTTCTTCAGGCTTCTCATCAGAATGAAGAAGACTTTCTACGGGCGAAACGTCTCAAAATTCCTCTAAGTGTCTTTTTCACAGCTTGCCAGCTTTTCATCGTTTGTCTCCAGAAGTTATGTTCTCCTGCCAGAGTCCATCAATATGTTCTCCTGCCAGAGTCCATTAATATGTTCTCCTGCCAGAGTCCATCAATATGTTCTCCTGCCAGAGTCCATCAATATGTTCTCCTGCCAGAGTCCATCAATATGTTCTCCTGCCAGAGTCCATCAATATGTTCTCCTGCCAGAGTCCATCAATATGTTCTCCTGCCAGAGTCCATCAATAAGGACGAGGCATACAGTGTGAACTGCAAGTCTTCAGTAGGACCACATGAGGAGACACAAAGCAGCTAAACCTTCTAACATCAGAGGACAAAATTTACCTGTGACCTGTTTCGGGACTTTTCCTATTCCCTCGACTTGGTCTGGTTGACCAGGTTGCTGCTGCTGGCAGCCCATCAAAGCCTGGCTGATCTGGTACACCGCGAAGATAGTGACCTCCACACTACTTCCAACACTTCTAATATAGCAGGTTAAGTCTAGGACCACGGTAGCTGATGTAGTCCTCTCCAAGGGAGACATGATAACAACGTACAAATTACCGAGAAGTATTAATAGAGTGGGGAGGGAGAGGCGGAAAACAAGTACATAAGGATACAGCTTGAATTGAACATCAAAATGGTATACAATACCGACAGGTTGGTAGGTAAGACACATAGGTAACTTTATTCCGAAACGTTTCGGAATAAAGTTGCCTAACTGTTGCCTATGTGTCTTACCTACCACAGCTTGAATTTAAAAGCACAAATGAGTAACAAGGAAGTTCGGAAATATTTCTTCAGTTTCAGTGTGGTCAGTGCAACGCTGTATGACTCTTTCGGGTTTAGCATTTAACTTGATTACAATAATAGTGTGGCCAGGAAGTGGAACTACCTGGATAACGAAGTGGTAGAGGTAGGATCCGTACATAACTTTAAGAATAGGTATGAATGAGCTCACGAAGCCACGACAGTGATCCAAGTAGAGGCCAGTTTAAGAGGTCACAATCACAAATAGTCCAAGTCGGACCGAAACGTCGTCGTAAGCTCCTCTGTCCTATGTGCGGGCAATTTGTGTGTTGTTCCAGTCACGGTATTGTATCTTTTTGTTCTTTAGGTGAGTACACCTTCCTCCCTCCCCCTCCTTGGGAAGCGAGGATTAAGGGAGGGGAAATGGAGGGAGTGGGACAAACACTGGTGACCACCTCTTGCGTGATGGGTTCTTAGAAAAGGAATTAAAACACAGGTGTGAGGATAGGGGGTTGAGGTATAGGTGCGAGGGTGGGGGGGGGAGAAGTACAGATAGGGATGGGAGGGGAAGAGAGGGAGGGTGACGAGAAGGTCGACTTCCAAGACCCTTTGATGGATTCCGGAGTTTTTCTACTCCCGCAGCCCGGCACTGGACCTGGCTTATCTGGTCAACCCGACTGTTGCTGCTGGCGGCCCGCTGACCCATATATCCATCACAGCTTGCGTGATCTGGCACAAGGTGGTGGTACTTATCTATTTACTTCTAGGAGACTTCTACACTTGTCCCGGCAGTGTTTCTGATATCCTTTGGTAGTGTGTTGATAGTCTGGGGCCACTGATGTTGATACAGTGATATCTTATTGTGTCCACGGCGCTCCTGCTTTTCACTGGGTTTATTGTACATTTTCTTCCCTATCTCTTACTGCAGTATGTTGTTATGGCGGTGTGCAGATTTAGAACTAGGCCCTCCAAGTACCTTCCACGTATATATTATGCAGCTCTCTCCCTTCCGCTCAAGTAAGTGGATATTAAGGACTTTGAGAAGTTTGTAGTAACTTAAATGCTTTACTAGCTCCATACGGGCCGTAATGACCTCTTAATCTGTTCTAGCTTCGATGTCGTTCCTACCCTGGATGAAGTTCTTATGTTCTTAAGCCAACACTGAACAATACTCTCAAGCACGAAAGCGCACAAGCGATTTCAGTAGTGTCACCATCGGTAAACACAAGACAAGGCTGGCCCAGGGCCGGGCTCCACCCCGTATTTGCTTTCGTGATATTTGCCGTATTGTGTTCCTTGAAGTTGAAAGGTCAGCTGAATTTATTACACTCAGGTATTACAAATGTTCCTTCTACTTGGTCCCCTTTTATTTTGTATACAGTGTCCCTTCGGAGTTTTTCATTCTTTCTATATCTCAACAACTGGAACTCGTCACCATTGAACTTCATGTTGTTCTCCACCGCCCACTGACTTTTTTTTTTCTATCTTCCACCGAGGTGACTTTCATGTTTATTTTACTATCATCCACAAATGATAGCCGTGGGGAGTGGTTTCATCTCCCTGCTATGAGGATAAGAAACAGTAGAGGCGCCAGGACCGTGCCTTGGTGCACTGAGCTTTTTACTTTGCTATTGCTGGATTTTACTCTTAACTACCACTTTGTGTGTTCTATTTTTCAGAAAGGTGAATATCCATTTGCCTACTTTCCCAGTTATAATTATAGACGCTGTGAGTTTACTCTCTATTTTAGAGATTAAAATATTCTTGACAGGTGGTGAACCGTTTGCATGCAGCCGTAATGACCCTCGTGTAATCGACTAGCTTTAAACCCAATTAGCCAACCAACCTGACACCCCCAAACTTAACGATTTGTTGGCCAGGCATCGACCGCAGGAGCCGTGACGCACACGTGTCCTCAGAAATACAATTTACCCTCCAACTCAGCGTGCGTTTGCGTTTACCTTATGCCGCTTTCAGGATCATCGCCCCTGCAGCCTGGTCCTAGACCAGACCTCATGGGAGTTGGCCTGATGGACTAGCTGTTGCTGCACCACAGGCCCGACTGATAAGAAACTGATCTGAGGAGCTTATTAAGTTCCTTCCTTATGAACTTCCTCCAACTTTGCGAACGTTGGAAAACTAACGCTCTCACTCTCTACTACGGACAGAGATATATGACAACTCCACCTGAAGCCAGGTTTAATTGTTGATTCTCTGATCAACCAGGTTGTTGCTGTTATGGACCTAAGGCCTACACATCAATCACAGTCTGGCTGACCTTGTCCTGGGACGGGGTATTCCAAGTCGACGCATCCCTTGGCTGCCACCCTGGGGATGGTTCCTGATGAACCGGGCTGCGGTGCCTACACTGGACTGCGTGCAGCTAGAACCAACAGCCTGGCTCATCTAGTTTGGGACCGGACCTTGCCTTCGTTGAACCTGCAAATCATTTTTACGTTAATTTATATAAATGGTTCAGAGAACCAACAAGTTGATAAATTAGACACACGTGCAACACTTGGGTATCTTTATTGTGGAAACGTTTCGCCACACAGTGGCTTCATCAGTCCAATACAGAGAAGAATGGCGAAGATCAGAAGTAGTTTGAGGTAATCAGTCCCTCAGAATGGAGTCGATATAATCAATCTTGAAAAAAAACTGATTGATTACATCGACTCCAGGCTGAGGGACTGATTACCTCAAAGTCCTTCTGATCTTCACCATTCTTTGTACAGGACTGACGAAGCCACTGCGTGGAGTAACGTTTCCTCAGTAAAGATACCCAAGTGTTGAACATGTGTCTAAATTTATCATTTTCAAGTTACCGTCAGGTGGCATCTGACAGTTCCAAAGGTCAAGTATCCTTGGCACTTGCGCTGCTGTCTTCGGGAAGATCACTGTATTTTCATTGACGTTCGAGATTCTGAACCTTTTCTGGACGGATTCTGAAATTTTCCAGGATGGTTCTTGAACGTTTTCTGGGTTTTTTATGTTTTCCGGGCAGTATTTTAATGTTTCTGGATGGTTTTTGAACGTTCTCTGGGCGGTTTTTGACGGTTTCTCAAAGTTTTCTCAGGTCTTTTCAAAGGGGGCTGATGTTTTCAAATGGTTTCTGAAGGCTTTCTCATGTTTGTGAACCCCTTCTCAGGCTTCTGATAGGTTTCGCAATTTCTGATCGGTTTCCAGAAGATTTCTCACGGTTTCTAAGGTTTCTCACAGGTTTCTGACTGGTTCCCGAATGGTAAAACAGGTGAAGTTCCCCTTCTGTGTCCCCAGCCTGTGTCAGTATGAATATTGCTGCGCCTACACTGTTAACCTGACGCAGTGACAGACACACAGACAGACACAGACAGAGAGATAATGCAAATAAAAATTATATTATTCTTGTAAAGTAAAAGGACACAAGTGCAACTAATGTGACATTTATTGTGGCAACGTTTCGCTCTCCAGGAGCTTTATCATTATATTATTCTTCTCGAATTAATAATGTGGTTATATTTTTTATCTCCCACAGCCGCTATCTTATCCCACCATAGTACCATGGCGTCGAAGGTACCACAGGTGAGCCACACTACCATACTCTCGCGTGGAGTGCATTATATTACTGTGCACAACTTCAAGAAAAGGCAGGAACGGGCCCTGAAGCCGGTCGACAAGAGAGGTGGGACCAGGAGTCATGAATCGACCCCCCCCCCTGCAGGCACAATTAGGCTACTACACATCCCATCACGACCCCGCCACAAATATACCACATACCTTGATATACCCTTGAAGGGTTTCAAGAATTTTTGTACTCCCGCAGCCCGGTCTTGGACCAGACTTGTCTGGTCAGCTGGGCTGTTACTGCTGGTGGCCCGATGATCCACATATTTATTACAGCCTAGTTGATCTGGCTCTTGGAGTGATCATGTCAGGAGATTCACCTTCAAGGATCACAAGAGTGTCACTATCACAACCACAAGAAAAATGATAGGCTGGATAACTAGAACCTTCAAAACAAGGGATGCTAAGCCAATGATGATACTCTTTAAATCACTTGCTGGAATACTGCTGTACTCTAACAACTCCATTCAAGACAGACGAAATTGCAGACCTGGAGAGTGTGCAGAGAACCTTCACTGCCAGTAGAGATTCAGTTAAGCACCTAAATAACTGGGAACGGTTGAGGTCACTTGATCTGTACAGTACTCCTTAGAACGTAAGCGAGATACATTATAATGTACACCTGGAAAATACTAGGATTGGTCCCAAACCCGCACATACACACATCATTCCACATTAAAGTAAGAGTCTTGGCAGACAGTACATCATACCGCCAATGAAAAGCATGGAAGCAGCGAGCACGCTAGGGGAAACGTCATTAAGTGTGAAAGGACCAAGACTTTTCAACGTCCTGGACGTTACCTGGAGGATTACTAACAGACCCTTGGCTGTCTTCAAGAAGGACCTGGGCCACTTTCTCAAGTCAGTGCTTGAGAAACTGGCCCAGCACCAATACCCTCATTGATCAGGTCATCCACCAGGAGGTCTAGTTTAGGACCGGGCTGCGGGGGCGTTGACCCTTGGAATACTCTCCAGGCAGACCTCCATACCATGACAGCAAATGCCAAATCAACCAGGCTGTTGTGTTTACGCAGCCTTACGGGCAGCTAGCGGCAACAGACTGGTTGTTCCAGAAGCCGGCCAATTATCATCATTCTTCCTAACAAGGTAACTATTACCTACTCTGTTAATGTTTTGTATACTGACTCAGACGCAAGTAAGGTAGAGGTAGCCAACATGCAGGCGTTCGGACGCTTCCTCACCCTCTTATCCACAATCTATAACCCTGTCAAGTTAACTCCGTTAAGTTAACCCTGTCACGTTAACTCCGTCAAACTAAACTTTTTATGTTAACCCCCTCAAGTTTACCCCCATAAGTTAACCCCCGTCACGTTAACCCCATCAAGCTACCCCCGTCATGTTAACCTCCCTTAAGTTAACCCCTGCAAGTTAACCCCGTCACGTTAACCCAAGTCATGTTAAGCCCGTCACGTAAACCCTGTCACGTTACCAAGTATATCCGCCAAGTGGCAGATCAACTAGGCTGTGATGCGTATATGGGTCAGCGGGTCTCCAACAGTAACAGCCTGGTTCACCAGGCCCGAAATTCATCAAAGGTATAAGGTTGTGTCTCACTCCACTAACCTGTTATGTTAGGGCCTAGATTTGTGACCTGGTCCACCAATATCACGCAGATATATACACTACCAGTTACCTTCACTCCAGAGTAAGGTCCAAGAAACTACTATGACGCATTGCCAGCACTTTAAATGATATATTATACTACCAGTAATTGACCCTTATATTTTCCAAACTCAGATATCTCTCCTGCCTCGGACATTTTCCTGCTCTGATATCTCTCCTGCCATGAACGTTCCCCAGCTCTCTCATCTCTCTCCTGCCTTGGACATTTCCCAGCTCTATCTCTCCTGCCTTGAACATTCCCCAGCTCTATCTCTCCTGCCTTGAACATTCCCCAGCTCTATCTCTCCTGCCTTGAACATTCCCCAGCTCTATCTCTCCTGTCTATAACGCAGCTGTGAACATAGAACAACGTTAGAGCACAGGTGAAAATAATCATTATCCACCCAATCATTTTTATAGCATTTATTAAATTATTCGCTTTATTGTTTAATTCTGTAAGCGACATTATTATGCCAGAGTTTTTAATGTTCAACGAGATGCTAGAGCAACCAGGGCTGCTAGCGGTAACAGCCTGGCTGACCAGACAAGTTGAACATTAAAATGGTATAAAATACCGACAGGTTGTTAGGTAAGACACATATGCAACAGTTAGGTATCTTTATTATGAAACGTTTCGCCTACACAGTAGGCTTCTTCAGTCAAGTACAGAAAAGTTGATGGAAGCAGAAGATACTTGAAGACGATGTAATCAGTCCATCACCCTTAAAGTTTTGAGGTGGTCAGTCCCTCAGTCTGGAGAAGAGCATTGTTCCATACTATGGAACAATGCTCTTCTCCAGACTGAGGGACTGACCACCTCAAAACTTTAAGGGTGATGGACTGATTACATCGTCTTCA
>NC_091328.1:11435713-11478213 GCF_038502225.1 Cherax quadricarinatus
GGTCCGCTGACCCACACAGCCATCACAGCCTGGTTGATCTGACGCTTGGCTGAGATACTTGTCCAGTTTCCTCTTGAAGCCTTCTACATTATACTTGCTCCGAGCAATATTCAGCCTGCTGGTAGCAGGCTGAACAGTCTTGGACCACGCGTGTTGATAGAGTGTTTTCCAGTATTTTCTATGATGCCAGACATTATTCCAATACACCTCGCCCAGTCCAATATACCTTCCCCAGTCCAATACACCTCCTCTAGTCCAATACACGTCGTAGTCAAATATACTCCCAAAGGCCAGTACATTTCCCAGTTTAAAGCCCACTCCTCCAGTACACACTACCCCAGTCAAGTACTCACTACTCCACTACAGTACACACTCCCTCAGTCCAGTACACACTAGTCGAGCGCACACACTTCCTCCAATTCAATACACCCTCCCCCACGTCCAGTACACTCCCCTAGTCCAGTACACACACTCCCCATTGCATCCTCCCCCTCCTCCCTCCCCGGAGATATTTTTCCTTCTCTTGCGTTTGACTTGCCGATAACCTGTTTGCCATCGACGTATCGGCAATTCTTTCCGAATTCTCCAAAGTATCGGTTTTCGGTCGAGCGCACCTTCAAATTGATGCCCGATTCCAGGTGGATTTCGGAAAGCAATAGTGTGAGCCCCGAGCCGGGCGGAAGTCTCCGAGCAGAGGCGAGCGGAAATCTACCAGGAACTCCACAACGTAGTAGTAGTAGAGGTTATTAATAGTAGTAGTTAGTAGTAATAGTACTTAGTAGTAGCAGCAGAATTAGTAGTAATTGTTGTAGTAGTAGTTGTAACATTTACGAAAACTGTACATTGGTGTCTCGCCTCAATCCAGGTAAACGGTATCATACCTGTTCTTAAAACTGCGCAGGGAGGTGGAGTCTGAAAATAATGTAATTCTTAGCAAAACCCGCGCGCGTGTGTATATATGTGTGCGCGCGCGTGCGTGCTTGTAATTGAGCTTGTACTCTCTTAATTGTGGTTGCAGGGTTCGATTCATAGCTCCTGGCTTTACCGATTCCTGGTCTAAGTCTTATCGTACCTCCTCTTGAAACTATGAATGGAGTTATCGTGTTCTTACTACCGCAGGTGCTGTGGTATACTCACTACCGCAGGTGCTGTGGTGTACTCACTACCACAGGTGTACTTTACTACAGGTGTACTGGCACACTCACTACACATGTGTAATTAGTACTGCAGGTGTACTGAGGTAATCACACACACACACACACACACACACACACACACACACACACACACACACACCTGAGTCGGCTGACACTCCCTAACACCTGCTGACACACACAGGTGTCACCACCAGACATAATGTGGCAGTGTACATGACATGGGGAAAAGTATATAACTGTCAGCCTTGAGTGTGACACACACCGCCACACTGTGTACCTGTGTTAGTCACACTGTGGACCCGTGTTGCACAGCCACACTGTGTACCCGTGTTACACAGCCACACTGTGTACCCGTGTTACACAGCCACACTGTGTACCCGTGTTACCAGCCACACTGTGTACCTGTGTCACAGTCACAGTGTACCTGTGTTACACAGCCACACTGTGTACCCGTGTTGCACAGCCACACTGTGTACCCGTGTTGCACAGCCACACTGTGTACCCGTGTTACACAGCCACACTGTGTACCCGTGTTACACAGCCACACTGTGTACCCGTGTTACACAGCCACACTGTGTACCCGTGTTACACAGCCACACTGTGTACCCGTGTTACACAGCCACACTGTGTACCCGTGTTACACAGCCACACTGTGTACCCGTGTTACACAGCCACACTGTGTACCCGTGTTACACAGCCACACTGTGTACCCGTGTTACACAGCCACACTGTGTACCCGTGTTACACAGCCACACTGTGTACCTGTGTTACCAGCCACACTGTGTACCTGTGTTACAGTCACAGTGTACCTGTGTTACACAGCCACACGACCCTCCACCACACGACCCCTCCACCACACGACCCCACCACCTTTGAACCTTTGATACCTTTGAAGAGTTTCGAGAGTTTAGAAGAGCCGGCCATGGGCCAGGCTCTTCACACGACCCCTCCACACGACCCACCTCCACACGACCCACCAGCACGACCCACCACCACACGACCCACCACCACACGACCCACCACCACACGAACCAATATTGACCACCCACATCAATAGCCTGTACTAACTACCATCGAAAATAGATATAGGCAGTTATAGAAGATAGATAAATCCACAGAAAATAGATCAAATTAATGTGGGTGGGGAAGGAGGAGAGGAAGAGAGGAGTGAAAGGAGAGGGGAGAGGGGAAAGAGGGAGAGGAGAAGAGAGGGGAAAGGGAAAGGAGGGGGAGATGGAGAGGAGAGAAAAGAAAAAGGGAGGAGAGAGGGGAAAGAGAGAGAGGTTGTTTGTGGGAGTCTGTGATATACCTTTAACGGGTAACGAGAGTTTTCCTACTTTCGCAGCCCGACCCTGAGCCAGTCTTGTCTATCCCTCACCTGGTCAACCAGCTTGTTACTACTGGCGGCCTGCTAGCCCACACATCCATCACAACCTGGTTGATCTGGCACTTAACCTGGAGTTTACTTGAGATGGTTTACGGGGTCATACTCCCAGACCAGGCTTCCTGGTCAACCAAGCTGTTGGTGTAAGCTGCATGAAGTCTAACGTAGGCACAACAGCCTGGTTGTTCAGAAACTAACTTGAAGAATTTATCCAGTTTCCCTTTGAAGAGAGCCAGGGGGTTTGCCAGTACTTTTCCTTATATATGGAAGGGAGTCTACCTACCTACTTGGGGTGGAATGAAAAGTCTTGATCCCTTTACACTTTTTGTGTTATCTCTTAGAGTACTTAATGTTTGTTGTTGGAGATATTTTGCACCATTTGTTCAGCTGTTTGTTCTCGTGAGGAGTAATTTCAGGGTGCAGATATGGCACCAAATCCTCCAGAACTTTACACGGGTAAATCATGTTCCGTAATTCTGGCGAACAAGCCTGGTCCATGGCCGGGCTGCTGCAATACGAAAACTCTCGAAACCCCTTACAGGCATACGTTCCAAGTAGTGCAGTTCCATAATGTTTGTCCCTGACCAAATTTGTGGGGCCGGTGAAGGTTCTCTGTACATTCTCCAGATGTGATATTTTCCTCTCTTTAGAAGTGGCTGTTAGAGTGCAACCACATGAGGAGAATAAGTGACTTAAAAGTGCTAATATTGGATTGGCATCTCTGATTTTGAAGGTTCTAGTTATTCAACCTATCATTTTCCTGGTTACTGTTATAATAACACTGTTGTGATCCTTCAGTGTGAGATCTGACATTAGAGCGAGGATAACAGAGCTCAAAATCAGCAAACTTTCTGAAGAATCAAAAGAAACTCTGTATAGGGAAATGGAGAACTTCGTGCAGAGTCCTAGATAGATAACAAAGCGCCATAAATGAAATTTAGAGGGAAAACTCTAATAATTTCATACGCAAAATCTAGCGCAAAAAAAAAAAAATGGTACCGGGTCGTTGGAAATAAATGGTATAAAATACCGACACAATGGAAATATAAACACATATGCAGTATAATGTGATCCTTTATTGACGACGTTTCGCCCACACAGTGGGCTTTTTCAAGTCACAAACAGAACTACCTGGGGTGGAAGGAACGCGAGTATTTATAGTCAGGTTCAGAATGCTGAGGTCAGGTGGAGAATGCTGCATCTGATGATGTACCGAGTGGGGTTATAGAGCCGTTGCTTAAAGAAGATAGAACATTCACTGATGATAACCAAGAAATGAGTGAAATACTGAAGTTACAATACGACTCTTGTGTTCAGTGGGACATTAATCAATGTAAAGAGGCCACCCAAATGAGTTTTTTTTTCACAAAAGAGACAGAAACACTGCAGACATCTCCACAATTTTCGACATAACCCTAACGCTACATAAGAACATAAGAAAGGAGGAACACTGCAGCAGGCCTGTTGGCCCATACTAGGCAGGTCCTTTACAATTCATCCCACTAACAAGCATTTGACCAACCCAATTTTCAATGCTACCCAAGAAATAAGCTCTGATGTGCAAGTCCCACTCAAATCCAACCCCTCCCACTCATGTACTTATCCAACCTAAATTTGAAACTACCCAAAGTCCTAGCCTCAATAACCCAACTAGGTAGACTGTTCCACTCATCAACTACCCTATTTCCAAACCAATACTTTCCTATGTCCTTTCTAAATCTAAACTTATCTAATTTAAATCCATTACTGCGGGTTCTCTCTTGGAGAGATATCCTCAAGACCTTGTTAATATCCCCTTTATTAATACCTATCTTCCACTTATACACTTCGATCAGGTCTCCCCTCATTCTTCATCTAACAAGTGAATGTAACTTAAGAGTCTTCAATCTTTCTTCATAAGGAAGATTTCTAATGCTATGTATTAATTTAGTCATCCTACGCTGAATGTTTTCTAACGAATTTATGCCCATTCTGTAATATGGAGACCAGAATTGAGCTGCATAATCTAGGTGAGGCCTTACTAATGATGTATAAAGCTGCAGTATGACCTCTGGACTTCTGTTGCTTACACTTCTTGATATAAATCCCAGTAATCTATTTGCCTTATTACGGACGCTTAGGCACTGCTGTCTTGGTTTGAGGTTGCTGCTCACCATAACCCCCAAGTCTTTTTCGCAATCTGTATGGCTAAGTTCTACATTATCTAACTTATAAGTGCTAGGGTTATGGACACTCCCGAGCTTCAGAACCTTGCATTTATCTACATTGAACTGCATCTGCCACTTTTCTGACCAAGAATAGAGTTTGTTTAAATCCTCCTGAAGTTCCCTAACATCTACGTTTGAATCAATAATCCTACCTATCTTTGTGTCATCGGCGAATTTGCTCATATCACTAGTAATTCCCTCATCAAGATCATTGATATATATTATAAACAACAACGGGCCCAAGACTGATCCCTGTGGAACGCCACTTGTTACAGATCCCCACTCGAATTTAACCCCATTTATGGACACTGCTTCCTGTCAGTGAGCCATGACTCGATCCACGAGAGCACTTTTCCCCCAATGCCATGAGCTGCCACTTTCTTCAACAGTCTTTGGTGCGGAACTCTATCAAAAGCCTTACTAAAATCAAAGTAATTAATATCAAATTCTTTATCGTGGTCAACAGCCTCAAAAGCTTTACTGAAGAAAGTTAATAAATTAGTTAGACAAGACCGGCCTCTTGTGAATCCATGCTGAGTATCATTAATCAAGCTATGCTTATCGAGATGGCTTCTTATAATCTCAGCTATAATTGACTCTAGTAATTTGCCTACAATTGAGGTCAGGCTTATTGGGCGGTAATTTGACGGTAACGACTTGTCCCCTGTTTTAAAAATAGGAATTACATTAGCCATCTTCCACATATCAGAGACTACACCTATTTGAAGAGATCGAAAGTGTCATGTGCGAGACTTAGAAGTAATGATGTCAGACGATGTCACATTCAAGGATCACAATGTTGCTATCGAAGTTTCAAGGAAAATGACAGGATAGATAACTAGAACACTCAAAACAAGAGATGCCGAGCTAACGATGATTCGCTTCAAGTTACCTTTCTCTCCAGGTTAGAACACTTGTATACTAACCTGCATACCGAATTTATTTAGTGTGAAAGAAAGAGACCTGACAGACGATACAAACTGCCTCCAATAAAAACCAGGGGTGCGACGAGCACACAGAGAGAACTCGATAAGTGTCAGAGGTCCCCGACATTTCATCGCCCTACCCTAGTTCGTAAGGGGAATTACGAACACCTGGATGTCTTCAAGAGAGAACTGGACAGGTTCCTCAAATCAGAACATGATCAGCCAGGCTGTGGTATACGTTGTACTCCGTCCAGCTGGCACCAACAGCATGGTTGATCAAGCCGTCAACTGGGAAGCATGGACTGGAGAGAGAGTATAACTGGCGTAGATAGAAGGAACTGGAAGGGGAGGGATGTATGATGGAGGGGGTAGTGAAGAGTCAATATAACGATAGTGGTGAAGAGAGAGGGGTCAATAAGATCGAGAGAGAAAGAGAGGGGGAAGAGAGAGAAAAAATAGGAAACAAAGAGGGGACAAGAAAGAGGGATAACAAAGGGAAGGGAGCAAGAAAGAGAAAAAAAATATGCAAGAAAGGGGAGATATAGAGAGGGAGATTAAGGATGAAAGTTCCAGTAAATATAAGCTCTGACACTATAAATTATGTAAATACATTTACTGTAACTTAATATAGATGTGTATTTGCAAGTATATATATCTATATACACACATATTGGAGTATGCAGCACCAGATGGAGGCCACACCTGGTCAAACATGTCAAGAAATTAGAAAAAGTGCAAAAGTTTGCAACGAGACTAGTCCGGGAGTTAAAGGGCATATCCTACGAGGAGAGGTTAAGGGAAATCAACCTGGCGACACTGGAGGACAGGAGAGATATGCTTGACATGATAAGGACATATAAAATACTGAGTGGCATTGACAAGGTGGATAGGGACAGAATGTTTCAGAGATGTGACACAGCAACGAGGGGTGACAACACGAAGTTGAAGACGCTGATGAGTCACCAGGATATTAGGAAGTATTTCTTCAGTCACAGAGTCGTCAGGAAGTGGAACAGTCTGGAGAGTGATCTAGTGGAGGCAGGATCTATACATACTAGGTTCAAGATGAAATACGATAAAGCTCATAAAGCAGGGAGAAAGCGGACCTAGAAGCGCCCAGTGAAGAGACGGGGCCAGGAGCTGTGACTTGATCCCTACAACCACAAATAAATGAGTACACACACTGGAAATATGAATAAAGTGATACAAAACCTCTTTTTCAAGCACTTGTTTCATCTTTAGAGGTGGGTCATGTGGCCAGGATGCTGCAGGCATTTCCTCTCAGGATCTCCACACTGCGCCTCTGGAAAAGAAAGCTGCTCGCTCTGAATTCCTTAGTTTCCCTGACGAGTTTGTCACTTAACTCCCTCGGAAATATAAGAGGCCCATTTCCTCCCCATCCCTTTACCGAGGGTCTGTGGTCTTGTTGAAACTAAGAGTATACTGCCACCTCGCTGTATTTGTTGGTCTTCTGGGCCTCCCTGAAGCCATACCTTTGATATATACGCCTTTGATGAGTTTCGACAGTCTTTCTACTCCCGGAGTCCGGGCATGGGCCAGGCTCGTCTGGTGCTAGCCTGGGCAACAAGGCCGTTGCTGCTGGAGGCCCACTGCCCCACATACCCTCAGCTTCCACGCAGCGTAGACAAATGTCTCTCACTGTAAACACCCAGAAAAGCATTGTGGAAAAAGACATGTACAGCTCAGAACATTTATTACAGGAAACGTTTCGCCACTAATGGCTTCTTCAGTCCTATTAGGACGAAACGTCTTCTCTTGTACACCCTTAGATGTCATCGCCTCCCTTAGCTTCCCTTAGCGACCCCTGAAATAAACTGTAACTAGACCTTCCTTTAGCCCCCTGGCGAAAAGTTTCGTCTAATGTGCAAAAAATCGCGAACGAGCGATGCAAGATGCAAAACAACCATGGAGGAAGTTGAAAGATAGCTCTAGGCCTTTCGTGTTACAATCAGCACATCATGAGGAGCTTGCAATGTTGCAGAAAAAAGGTTGAAATCCAAGCAAACGTGTTCAGTGAGAGTTTTTGCTAGCAAAAACGCTCTCTCTCTCTCTCTCTCTCTCTCTCTCTCTCTCTCTCTCTCTCTCTCTCTCTCTCTCTCTCTCTCTCTCCCCTCCCTGCCTAGTACCACAGACTTAATGCTGTAATTTTCTATTCCCCTAGCCAAGCCCGTATCTCTTAAGCCTATCCTTAGCTAAGTGATAAGGAGGGTGTGGGGCTAGCAACTAGCTAGGTGTTAGGAAGGAGGGTGAGGGGTTTGGCACCTTGGTAGCAACAGTGCCACACACAGTCCCTCTTCCACCCCTCACTAATATTATATTATTAGCTAGATGCTAATGAAGGTGAGGGGGCTAGCACCTAGCTAGGTGCTAGGAAGGAGTTCGAGGGTTGGCACCTAGCTAGGCGCTAGGAAGGAGGGCGAGGGTTGACACCTAGCTAGGCGCTAGGAAGGAGGGCGAGGGTTGGCACCTAGCTAGGTGCTAGGAAGGAGTTCGAGGGTTGGCACCTAGCTAGGCGCTAGGAAGGAGGGCGAGGGTTGACACCTAGCTAGGCGCTAGGAAGGAGGGCGAGGGTTGGCACCTAGCTAGGTGCTAGGAAGGAGGGCGAGGTTGGCACCCTAGCCAGGTGCTAGGAAGGAGTGCGATGGTTGGCACCTAGCTAGGTGCTAGGAAGGACGAGGGCTGGCACTTAGCTAGGTGCTAGGAAGGACGAGGGCTGGCACCTAGCTAGGTGCTAGGAAGGAGTGTGAGGGTTGGCACATAGCTAGATGCTAGGAAGGAGTGCGAGGGTTGGCACCTAGCTAGGTGCTATGAAGGAGGGCGAGGTTGGCACCTAGCTAGGTGCTAGGAAGGAGTGCGAGGGTTGGGACCTAGCTAGGTGCTAGGAAGAAGTGCGAGGGTTGGCACCTAGCTAGGTGCTAGGAAGGAGGGTGAGGAGTTTGGCATCTAGGTAGCAACAGTGCCACACACGGTCCCCTCTTCCACCCCTCACTAAGCCATTTCCGAGTGAGGGGAGTGACAAGAAGGGGGGATGGAGAGAGGGAGGGGGGTGTTAAGATCAGAGGGGAGAGAATAGGGAAAGTGAGAGAGGGGAGACGGGAGTGGAGGAGGCAATAGAAAGAAGCAAAAGGGAGATGCGGGAAGAGGGAGGGGAAAAGAGGAAGGGGGAAAGGGGGAAGGCAGTACTGAGAAACGAAGCTCTGGAGGAAATCAGAGAAGAGAGAAAGGAAAGGAGAAAGCAGAGGATGCAAGGGAGGGGCTGAAGAGTAAGATGAGGGGAGAGCAAAGATAGGAGAGGATGGAAGGGGAGAGAAGAAAGAAGGGAGGAGGAGGAAGATGATAGTCTGGAGGAGTAGCCAAGTGGAGGGTGATAAACAATTGGAGGGTGAGGGAGAGTTAGAGGGGAAGGGAGGGTTAAGTGTCCGGGGGAGAATCTACCTGATGTCTACCTGTAGACAGTTGCTAGGGGTCATCACTCCCACGGCCCGGTCGGAGACCAGACCTCCCTGACTGACGGCGTGATCAACCGCACGGTTGGTGATGGCCACAAGCAGCTCAACTTATGCCACCACTCTCCAGCTGATCACGAACTGACTTAAGGAACATATCGTTCTTTCTTGAAGACAGTCAAGGGTATAAAAAGTCTTGGTCCTTTTACACTTAGCTCTGCTGGTATACGTCTTGCATCCCTCCACTGAGTGCTTCGAGGCATTCCTAGTATTTAAAAAAAAATTATATCTATGGCCTGGTCATGGACCGGGCCGCGGGGGCGTTGCCCCCTCCTTTCCAGTAGAGGCACTTGCCAGAGGTAGTGATCTAGTTTTCTCATAAAGACTTCGGTACACTGTTCGGGTAGTATTTCTGATAACTTTTGGCAGCAGGTTGAAGAATCTTGGACCACGAATGTTGATAATGCATTCGTTTATTGTGCCCACGGCGCCCCTGCTTTTCTCTGCGTCTATTTTACACTTGGAATATATCTCATTCTCACACTTGGAATATATCTCATTAATAACAAAAAAAGGCACAATACCGTTTCGGTCCAAGTCGGACCGAAACATTATCGTAATATATCTCATTCTCACACTTGGACAGTGTCACCAGTGTCATTATCCACGCTGACATTCTCTTTCAAGACAGGATAAATATTGCCACTACCTGTGGTTTACCTGTAGTCCCTTCCTGAGGTCACCGCCCCAGCGGCCCGGTCCCAGACCAGACCTCCTGGTTGCCGGCCTGATCGATCAAGTTGTTAGTGCCCGCTGCCCAACGTATTCGCCACAACACGGCTGACACTATACACATAACTCGGTCATACAGAATATATTTCCGTGTTGAAGGGTAGTTGCTGTCAAGGCAGTAGATACCCGAGTTGGATATGATACACGGCGTTATTTACTGCCCATGTGAAGGTATCAAGGTATTTAAACTACTGAAAATGTCTTTGGGGATATGTTTTCTGGGGCGAAGAGATACCTGATAATATATACGTGGGAGATACTCGAGGGTCTAGTTTCAATCCGATACACTACCCTAACATACTGGAGTGAGAAATATGGGAGGAAGTGTACTATAAACGCAGTGAAAAGCAGGGGGTACCGTGGCCACAATAAGAGAACACTGTGTCAACATTCGTGGGCCCAGACTCGTCAATCTCTCATCGGTACACATCAGAAACATAGCTGGAACAAGTGTAGAAGTTTTCAAGACCAAACTAAATCAGTCAGATCAACCAGGCTGTGATTGCTCTGTAAGCCAGCTGGCCTTTACCAGCAACAGCCTGGCTGACCATTCAACAGGGAAGCCTGGTCACAGGCCAAGCTGCCAGGGCAGGAAGTCTTGGTCTGGGACCAAGCCTCGAGGGCAATGACCCACAGGTGATTGAATGAGTGAGGTGTAAGAGTGAATAAGTGATTGTGTGAGTGTAATGAGTGGTGGAGGGGCAAGTGAGTAAATCAGAGTGTAAAAGAATGAGCAAATGAGTGTAGGAGCGAGTGAGTGAAAGAGCAATTGAGAGAATGAGCAAATAAGTTAGAGAACAAATGAGAGAGGGGATAACACAAGGAAGACGCTAAACTCAGAGAGAAGCAAGACACCAATAATCTCTGGAACAAGATACATTTAAAAAATGATAATTGCTTAAGTAGGGGCGAAGAAGAACAGAGGGAAGTGGAGAGAGAGAGATAACAAAGGATTTACATATCCACAGGGATTAAGGCAGGTGTGGCGTTCATCTGCATATACGTACACGTGTACATGTAAGAACTGGTGTACACGCAAGCACTAGCTAATACGCAGCTTCAAGAGTAGGTATGAAGGGTTATATAAGGCCCGATACACGCTTGTAATAATAATAATAATATTATTATTTTTAAGGCGCTAAACCGGTGTGGGTCATTCACTGAAAGGAGTGCTGGAGGTCTGATCCTACGTCCGCTGGTCGATCGCAGACTAAAAGTGTAGGTGAGTACACACACAATCGTTCAAGACTCTGTACATGGTGTACTTTAGGTCCATATTGGAGTATGCAGCACCAGTATTGAACCCAGGCCTGGTCAAGAAATTTGAGAAAGTGTAAAGGTTTGCAACAAGAGTAGTCCCGGAACTAAGGGACATGTTCAACGAGGAGAAATTAAGGGAAATCGGCCTGACGACACTGGAGAACAGGAGGGATGGTGGATGGATATGATAACGACATATAAATACTGAGAGGAATTAAGAAGGCGGATAGGGACAGGATGTTTCAGAGATGGGACAGAGCAACAATGGGTCACAATTGGAAGTTGAAGACTCAAATAAGCCAAAGGGATGTTAGGAAGTATTTTTCCAAACACAGAGTTGTCAGGAAGTGGAACAGTCTGGAAAGTGATGTAGTGGAGGCAGGATTCATACACAGCTTTAAGAGAGATACGATAAAGTTCATGGAGCAGGGAGAGTGTGGACCTAGTAGCGACCAGCGAAGAGGCGGGGCCAGAAGCTATGACTCGACCCTGCAACCACAATTGAGTACACACACGCAGAAGAGAGGGGGCGCCAGGAGCCGTGACTCGACCTCTGCAGTCACAAACAGGCGAGTACAGAAAGGAAATATAAAGTAAGCATATCAGGTAAGGGGAGGCACGAGGGAAGACGAGAGAAGGTAGAGATAATAAAGTAGAAGAGAGAGGGAGAGAAGGTTAACAAAGAGAGAGAGACAAAGGGGAGGAACATACGGATTAAAGGATGGGAAAAAAACTCTTGAAACAGACAGATGGTGAGGGAGTAGTGAGGGGAAAAAACAGGTGAGGAAGAATAAGTGAAGAACAGGTGAGAAGTCGTGAGGTGGTGAGGTGTGGTGGTGGTGAGGGTGGTGAGGTGTGGTGATGAGAGTGAAGTGTGGTGGTGATGAGGTGTGGTGGTGGTGAGGTGTGGCGGTGGTGAGGGTGGTGAGGTGTGGTGATGAGAGTGAAGTGTGGTGGTGGTGAGGTGTAGTGGTGGTGGTGGTGAGGTGTAGTGGTGGTGGTGGTGAGGTGTAGTGGTGGTGGTGGTGAGGTGTCGTGGCGGTGGTGAGGAGGTGTAGTGGTGGTGGTGGTGAGGTGTCGTGGCGGTGGTGAGGTGTCGTGGCGGTGGTGAGGTGTCGTGGCGGTGGTGAGGTGTCGTGGTGGTGGTGAGGTGTCGTGGTGGTGAGGTGTCGTGGTGGTGGTGAGGTGTCGTGGTGGTGAGGTGTCGTGGTGGTGAGGTGTCGTGGTGGTGGTGAGGTGTGGTGGTGAGGGTGGTGGTAGTGGTGAGGTGTGGTGGTGAGGGTGGTGGTAGTGGTGAGGTGTGGTGGTGGTGGTGGTGTGTGGTGGTGGTGAGGTGTGGTGGTGAGGGTGGTGGTAGTGGTGAGGTGTGGTGGTGGTGGTGAGGTGTGGTGGTGGTGGTGGTGTGTGGTGGTGGTGTGTGGTGGTGGTGTGTGGTGGTGGTGGTGAGGTGTAATGGTGATGGTGAGGTGTAGTGGTGGTGAGGTGTGAGGGTGGTGGTGAGGTATAGTGGTGGTGAGGTGTGAGGGTGGTGGTGGTGAGGTGTGGTGGTGAGGGTGATGGTAGTGGTGAGGTGTGGTGGTGGTGGTGAGGTGTGGTGGTGAGGGTGATGGTAGTGGTGAGGTGTGGTGGTAGTGGTGTGTGGTGGTAGTGGTGAGGTGTGGTGGTGGTGGTGTGTGGTGGTGGTGTGTGGTGGTGGTGGTGAGGTGGTGTGGTGGTGGTGAGGTGTAGTGGTGGTGAGGTGTGAGGGTGGTGGTGAGGTGTAGTGGTGGTGAGGTGTGAGGGTGGTGGTGGAGTATCTCATACCCCACGTTATACACTTTCCCCTCCCCCCATACTGCGTGTGGGGGGAGGGGAAGTGAGACATGCAATGGGAGATGGTGGGGGGATATAATGAGATGTGGGGGAGATGGGGATATGAAGTTTGGGGGAGATGATGAGCTGATATAATGAAACGAACAAGTCTACAAAATCTGTTCCAAAGGGCACAGTTCTTGTTCCTATTCTTTTTCAAAGTCTGTTCCAAAGGGCACAGTTCTTGTTCCTATTCATTTTCAAAGGCTGTTCCTCAGGGCACAGTTCTTGTTCCTATTCTTTATCAAAAGAGTAGGAGCACACTCGACACTTATTCCACATCCACACACTTGACACTGTTCTTCGAGGAGCAGTTGTTGCTCCTATTCTCAGTCACATATGCGACAGACAGGTAAATCATGCCGTAAGTCTCTCGAATTATACTCCCTGAAACGTAGGCGAGGAAGATACATAATAACTTACACCTGGAGAATTGTAGAGGGATTGGTCCCAAATCTGCACACTGAAATTACTCCCTATGAAAGCATGAGGACCGGCAGACGGTATAAAATATAACCACTGAAAAGGAGTGCAATGAGTACACTAAGAGAGAACTTTAAGTATAAAGGGTCCAAGACTCTTCAACAGCCTCTCTCCATACATATGGAGAATTACCAACAGACCCCTGGTTGTGTTTAAGAGAGAACTAGGTAAGTTCCCAATTCAGTTCCTGATCAGCCAGGCTGTGGTGCATATGATGGATAGCATAAGGCCAACTCCAACAGCCTGGTTAATCGGGCCAGCAACCACAGGGCCTGGTCTGGAACCAGGACGCGGAGGCAGTCACACCCTGAATCTTCTTCAGGTAACCTTCAGGCAATCTTCCCCACTCCCCAACACTTCCACAATCCCCCGACACTCCTACAATCCTCCCACACTCCAACACTTCCTCAACTACTCCCACAATCCTCCCACACTCCTCCAACACTTCCACACCCTTATCACACTCCCACAATCCTCCCATACTCCCACAATTTTCCCATACTCCCCCAAAACTTCCACAGTCCTCCCACACTCCCCAACTCTCCCACAATCCTCTCACACCCCAACACTCCCACAATCCTCCCACACTCCCCCAACACTTCCACAACCCTCCCACACTTCCCCAACACTCCCACAATCCTCCCACACACCACCAACACTTCCACAACCCTTTCACACTCCCACAATCCCTCAACACTCCCACAACCCTCCCACACTCCCACAACCCTCCCACACTCCCCCAACACTTCCACAACCCTCCCACACTCCCCCACAATTTTCCCACACTCCTCCCCAACACTTCCACAACCCTTTCACACTCCCACAATCCCTCAACACTCCCACAACCCTCCCACACTCCCCCAACACTTCCACAACCCTCCCACACTCCCTCACAATCCTCCCACACTCCTCCCCCAACACTTCCACAAGCCTCCCACATTCCCCCAACACTCCCACAATCCTCCCACACTTCCTCTAACACTTCCACAATCCTCCCACACTCCCCCAACACTTCCACAACCCTCCCACACTCCCGCAACACTTCCACAACCCTCCCACACTCCCTCACAATCCTCCCACACTCCTCCCCAACACTTCCACAAGCCTCCCACATTCCCCCAACACTCCCACAATCCTCCCACACTTCCTCCAACACTTCCACAATCCTCCCACACTCCCCCAACACTTCCACAATCCTCCCACACTCCCCCAACACTTCCACAACCCACTCACACTCCCCAACACCACCATACACCGAACACTTTCACAATCCTCCCACACTTCCACAGTACTCCCACGCTCCCCCAACACTTTCACAATCCTCCCACGCTCCCCCAACACTTCCACAATCCTCCCACACTCCCCCAACACTTCCACAATCCTCCCACGCTCCCCCAACACTTTCTCAATCCTCCCACACTCCCCCAACACTTCCACAATCCTCCCACACTCCCCCAACACTTCCACAATCCTCCCACACTCCACCAACACTTCCACAATCCTCCCACACTCCTCCCACACTCCCCCAACACTTCCACAAACACTTCCACAATCCTCCCACACTCCCCCAACACTTCCACAATCCTCCCACACTCCCCCAACACTTCCACAATCCTCCCACACTCCCCCAACACTTCCACAATCCTCCCACACTCCCCCAACACTTCCACAATCCTCCCACGCTCCCCCAACACTTCCACAATCCTCCCACACTCCCCCAACACTCCCACAATCCTACACTCCCCCAACACTCCCACACTCCCCCAGGATGTATTTAACATTATAACTACTACTACACTCTTCGTTAATCCGACATATCCGGTTCCGGGGAGCGTGGGCCAGGAGAGCACCTCATCCGGATTAACGAACACCTGGGGTAAGACAGGTGTGTCCGGATAAGCGAACACCTGTGGTTAAACAGGTGTATCCGGATAAGCGAACACCTGTGGTGAAACAGGTGTATCCGGATGAGCGAACACCTAAGGGTAAGACAGGTGTGTCCAGCCAACACTAGATCAGCAAATAACGCACCATACAAAACTGGACCATCACTGGACCAACCAACACTGTACCTTACAACACTGGACCATCACTGGAAAAACCAATACTGAACCAACCAACACTGAATCAACTAACACTGGACCAGTCAACAATGGACCAACCAACACTGGTCCAGCCAACAGTGGACCAACACTGGTCCAACCAACAATGAACCAACCAACACTAAACCCACCAACACTGGACCACCCATCACTGGATAACCATCACTGGACCAACCAACACTGGACCAACCTCACCAAAAGTGTCAATACAGGCTGCAGTCATCAACCCTTTTGGAGCCTCTGTCAATTTTCCCCTCACAGCCGCAGCTGAGGGGAGAGATAGACGAAGATAGATAGAAGGGAAAGGAGAGGGAGAGAAGGAGGGAGAAAGAGAGAGGTGAGAGATGGAGGGAGGGGAGGGTGGAGATGAGAATAATAGGAAAGGGATGACATTTGAGGAGGCAGATGAGAGATGTGGAGAGAGATGAAATGGATGGGAAAAGAGAGAGAGAAAGAGAGAGAGAGAAAGAGAGAGAAAGAGAGAGAAAGAGAGAGAGAGAGAGAGAGAGAGAGAGAGAAAGACGTGTGATATAGCTTTGTCCGATTTCGAGATCTTTCTACCCTGTCAGCACAGCCTCTAAAAAAAAAGGTAAGCTTCTTTGTTGAGTGGATGTTCAACCAGGCTGTTGTAGTTGGCGGCCCGCTGGCCCACACAGCCATCACAGCTTCGCTGATCTGGCACTTGTCGAAGGTAGTGGACCAGTTGCCTCTCTAAAACTTTTACACTTGTTCCAGCACTATTTCTGATATCTACTGGTAGTAGACTGAAGAGTTTTGGACCACGCATGTTGGCACAGTGTTCTTTTACTGTGCCCACGATGCCTCTGTTTTTTACAGTTTCTGTTTTACACTTTTATGTGTTTCATTATAAATATATAAAATTTTCTCTTATACATTTAAAGATATATTTTTTCATTTATGTTAATATAAAAATTAATGATTTTGTACAAAAAGAACCTTAGGAAACTTACCTAACCTTATTATAACAAGAGCAATTTAATTTAGCCTAATCCAACTAAATATACTTCATATAAGTTTACAATAATTTAATAATAAACAAACACAGTGAAGTGTTTTTTTTTCGTTAGATTCAGAATGTGTTTTGCGAAATTATTACATAAGTTTTCGCTTGCCTTATTCGGCAAGAAGTGCATTGCTATTTAAGCCAAAATCACACATATATATATATATATATATATATATATATATATATATATATATATATATATATATATATATATATATATATATATATATGTCTCTTCTTAGCTCCAGAGAGTACATTCTGAGTACTCTAAGACTGTGTCCTGGAGGTTACCTGGAGGTTATTCCGGGGATCAACGCCCCCGCGGCCCGGTCCATGACCAGGCCTCCCGATGGATCAGGGCCTGATCAACTAGGCTGTTACTGCTGGCCGCACGCAGTCAAACGTACGAGCCACAGCCCGGCTGATCCGGCACCGACTTTAGGTATCTGTCCAGCTCTCTCTTGAAGGCAGCCAGGGGTTTATTGGCAATTCCCCTAATGCTTGATGGGAGGCTGTTGAACAGTTTTGGGCCCCGGACACTTATGGTGTTTTCTCTTAGTGTACCAATGGCGCCCCTACTTTTTATTGGCGGCATTTTGCATCGCCTGCCCAGTCTTTTACTTTCGTAGGGAGTGATTTCTGTGTGCAGATTTGGGACCATTCCTTCCAAGATTTTCCAAGTGTAGATTATGATATATCTCTCCCTCCTGCGTTTCAACGAGTACAAGTCAAGTGCTTCCAAGCGTTCCCAGTAGTTAAGGTGCTTGACAGAACTTATACGTGCAGTAAAGGATCTCTGTACACTCTCTAGATCTGCGATTTCACCTGCTTTGAATGGAGATGTTAATGTACAGCAGTATTCCAGCCTAGAGAGAACAAGTGATTTGAAAAGGATCATCATGGGCTTGGCATCTCTCGTTTTGAAAGTTCTCATTATCCATCCTATCATTTTCTTTGCACGTGCGATCGTGGCACTGTTGTGATCCTTGAAAGTAAGATCCTCAGACATTACTACTCCCAGGTCCCTTACATTATTTTTCCGCTCTATTGTATGGCCGGAGTCAGTAGTATACTCTGTTCTAGTTATTATCTCCTCCAGTTTTCCATAACGGAGTAGTTGGAATTTGTCCTCATTGAACATCATATTGTTTACCGTTGCCCACTGGAAAACTTTGTTTATATCTTCTTGGAGGTTAACCGCGTCCTCAGCAGATGACAGCCTCATGCAGATCCTAGTATCATCCGGCCAGCAATATGAACCTAGGTGATCAGGTCATCAACCAGGAGGCCTGATCTGGGACCGGGCAGCAGGGGCGGTGACCCCTGCAGCCAAGTGCAACTAACTGCCTGCAAAGTGCTGGAGGTAAATTACGCACGTAACTTCAGTAAGTGTTTTGAAGTGTAGATGAGAAATCACGAACCCCAGGCGACCAAGACAACACTCACTCACCCCTCGCAACAAATAACACCTGAAAACAACACAACAACGAACAACCAGAAATTAAACAAATAACTATTCCGTGTACAATATTTTACAGGATCTCAAGTCTTAAGTATTTGTATAATATATATATATATATATATATATATATATATATATATATATATATATATATGACTGTAAAAGGGACAGTTCTGAATGGTGGAAAGGGACATGAAAAATGGGAATTTGGCTCGGGGGATGGAGGAAGCAGAAGGGGGATGAGAGAGAGAGAGAGAGAGAGAGAGAGAGAGAGAGAGAGAGAGAGAGAGAGAGAGAGAGAGAGAGAGAGAGAGAGAGAGAGATAGAGAGAGAGAGATAAAGGCGCACTAGCAGAGAGAAAAGTGTGATAAGAGAAAGGTGGTACGGACGCGGAGCCGAGAGGAAGAGCCAGAGAAAGAAGCCAGAGAAGGTAGGGGGAAGAGCAAGATAAAGAAGAAAGAAGCCAGAGAAGAAAGGGGGAAGAGCAAGAGAAATAAACGTGTAAGAAGGGGAGAGGGTAAGAACACTCGCAATATCGGAAAATTGGGAAAGGGGAAAGTTGATTAATGAAGAGGGGAAGAGAGAGAGAAACGAGGGGATACAGATGGACGGGAAAGAGAGAGAGAGAAGAGAAAGAGAGGAGAGAGTAGGAGAGAGAGAGAGAGAGGAAAAATCGCCAAGTGAAGACAGACCCAGACACACCAAAGGGAGATAAGAAAAGGGAGATGAGGCCAGGGAAATGAGGACAAGACTGAAGATCAGGTGAAGTAAATAATACACTTGTTATATACCTGTGATGGACTACACGAGTTTTTCTACCCTGGCAACCAGGCTTTTCTGTTTGTTAGTTCAAACAGGATCTTGCCAGGCTTTTCTGTTGATTTGCCTGTTCAAACAGGCTGTTGCTAGTAGCGGTCTGCTTGCCCACACAGCCTGAAGTTTTATTTGCTGTTCACCTGGAGATGATTTCGGTGTCAGTAACCCCCCCCCCCCGTCCTCGCGCTCCGGTCCCAGACCAGGCCTTCCGGTTGGTACTGGCTGGACGCGGTTTAACATAGATACCAAAGAAAAATATTAGCAGGATTGACTCCAAATCTACACACAGAAATCACTCCCTACAAAAGCAGACGATGCAACATAAATCTAATGACGAGCAGGGTGTCATGAGTACAATAAGAGATGACACTAAGTGTCAGAGGCCCAAAACTGTTCAGCAACATACCAGAGATCACTGTACAGTTACCTGTGATGTATAATGATACAGTGTGAGACTCACCATACCAGAGATCACTGTACAGTTACCTGTGATGTATAATGATACAGTGTAAGACTCACCATACCAGAGATCACTGTACAGTTACCTGTGATGTATGATACAGTGTGAGACTCACCATACCAGAGATCACTGTACAGTTACCTGTGATGTATGATGATACAATGTAAGACTCACCATACCAAAGATCACTGTTTACCTGTGATGTATGATGATACAGTGTGAGACTCACCATACCAGAGATCACTATACAGTTACCTGTGATGTATAATGATACAGTGTAAGACTCACCATACCAGAGATCACTATACAGTTACCTGTGATGTATGATGATACAGTGTAAGACTCACCATACCAGAGATCACTCATCACAAACTCTTCTCCCACCAGCTTACAACATACCTGAAAAGAAACGAAAAACACATTAATTACCAACTCAGAGTTGATCAGCTGACACGTTTAGAATTCTTTGTTTACATCACACCAGCTGATCACACAACAACAAGAATTTCTGTAGTTATGTTTTTCAGCTGCAATTAAGAACATTACTTCTTACAATGGTCTTGAGAGCACACAGAGGTTATAGGCACATAAAACATACATTATGTATGTTTATATTTAATATACATTGTTACATAAAATATACATTATGTATATTTACAAGGACCCCAATAGAAATAAGTCACTTTGACTTTTTTGGGGGGGTTATACTGGGTAAATTAGGTACAGGTACTTGTGTACCTGTACCTTAAATATAGTTACTAATTTACAAGCATACTTCCAATATAACCTTTCCCTCTCTAGAACACTAGTGTCTGCCTTCAAACACTCCCGCAACACTAGCACGACAGTTCAACACTCCTCCAACACCAGCGTCTGCCTCCGTAATAAATACCATCGTCCATCACTCCTGCAACACTAGTGTCTCCCTCCAACAATCCTCCATCTCTAGTATCATCTTTCAACACTCCTGCAACACTAGTGTCTCCCTCCAATAATCCTCCATCTCTAGTATCATCTTTCAACACTCCTGCAACACTAGTGTCTCCCTCCAACATCCCCCAACACCAGTATCATCTTTCTCCAACATTCCTGCAACACTAGTATCATTTTTCAACACTCCTGCAACACTAGTGTCTCCCTCCAACAATCCTCCATCTCTAGTATCATCTTTCAACACTCCTTCAACACTAGTGTCTCCCTCCAACAATCCTCCATCTCTAGTATCATCTTTCAACACTCCTGCAACACTAGTGTCTCCCTCCAACAATCCTCCATCTCTAGTATCATCTTTCAACACTCCTTCAACACTAGTGTCTCCCTCCAACAATCCTCCATCTCTAGTATCATCTTTCAACACTCCTGCAACACTAGTGTCTCCCTCCAACATTCCTGCAACACTAGTATCATTTTTCAACACTCCTGCAACACCAGTATCTCCCTCCAACACCCCTTCAAAACACCAGTCCTCCAACGATTCTCCAAATCCACATCAATTATTCCAGCCCACAAAGATAAGGCGGGGGGAAAACAGTAAAGTGAAGGAAGTTAATGGTGACTGAAGTAGTCGCTAACAGCCAACACCAAGTATACAGTAACTACCACTCTTGTATAACTTTTTCTTTAATCCAGAATAAAGACAAAAAAATCATTACGGGCAAAAACAAGGCCGTATTAGACGTGGGTACAAGTAGTTCCTACCTGGAGGGTATTCCGGGGGTCAACGCCCCCGTGGCCCAGTGCTTCACCAGGCCTCCCGGTGAATCAGGGCCTGATGAATCAGGTTGTTACTGATGGCCGCTCATAGTCCAACGTACGAACCACAGCCCGGCTGATCGAATACTAACTTTAGGTATCTGTCCAGCTCCCTCTTGAAGACAGCCAGGTGTCTATTGGTAATTACCCTTATGTCTGGTGGAAGGTTGTTGAACACTCTTGGGCCGCGTGCTCCCATGGCCTGCATACTGCTAGCACCAACAGACTGATTAATGCATCAACCAGGACACCTTTACTTATTATATACCTATAACTGGCTTCCAGTGATTTCTTACAATCCTGGAACAGGATTGTTTGGTGCTTTCCTGGTCAGTCAGGCTGTTACTGCTGGCAGCCATCTGGCCCACATATCCATCACAGCCGGGTCTGGGACCGAACAGCTGGAGTGATGACCCCAGAAATCAGCGGTTGGTACGTTGGTATATACCTTTGAATTCCGAGAGATTTTCTACTCCCAGAGCCCGGCCACGGGCCACGCTCATCTGGTGCTTGCTTGGTCAACCAGGCTGTTGCTGCTAGTAGTCTGCTGACCCATATACATCACAGCCTGGTTGATCTGGCATCTGGTGAAGATACATGTCCAGTTTCCTCTTGATGATGATAGTGTTCTCTTATTGTGCCCACTGCACCCCTGTTTTTTCACAGATTATTTTGAACTCCCTCATCTCTCACTCCAATATGTTGCTCTAGTAATGTGCAGATCTGGAACAAGGCGATCAAGTACTTTCCACTTTATATATATATATATATATATATATATATATATATATATATATATATATATATATATATATATATATATATATTCATTGACGGAGCAATGATCTGGGATAATCTAACGGGCTCAGAAACCAGACCTGCTCCCCCCAACAACTACAAACAATCACACTGGGATGGTCCAATAGTGGAAAATATAGCCTCAACGATGCTTCAGAGTGTGTCAGGGAAGGATAGAGCCCGCCTGCTGGCAGTGAGAGCCCCTCATGCTGGGGACTTTCTGTTGGCTGTTCCCAACTCCAGCCTTGGCACACGCCTCGACCCACAGACCATCCGCATCGGTGTTGCCCTTCGACTTGCCGCCCCTATTCTCGCCGAACACAGGTGTATTTGTGGCAGTGAAGCAGCAGACCGATTCGGGTACCATGGTCTTGTGTGCCGTAAATCCGAGGGAAAGATTGCAAGACATGAGGAGGTTAATAACATTATCAAGAGGAGCCTCACAACAGCTGGATGCCCAGCAGTAAGGGAGCCACCGCAACTATGCAGATCTGACGGCAGCCAGAAGCGTCCAGATGGTATCGCCCTTCAAGCCTGGACAGATGGGAAGCAGGTGGTGTGGGACTATACATGTGCATCTACCTTGGCTGATACCTATCTCCAATACACCAGGGAGGAAGGAGGGGCAGCTGCCAGCTTTAGGGAGTCCCAAAAGTCTAGAAAATATGGAGAACTTGCCCATCATTATATGTTTGTTCCCATAGGCTCAGAGACCCTTGGCTCATGGGGAAAGAGTGCATCTAATTTCCTTAAGGAGCTGGGAAAAAGACTCATCAGGGTAACTAGGGATCCCAGGGCAGCTAGTTTTCTGTTCCAGCGGCTCAGTGCGGCTGTTCAAAGGGGTAATGCATGCTGCATTTTGGGCACACGCCCCAGCTCTGAGGAGCTGGATGAGATTTTCGCCTTATAATCGGTGATACACACGTAACAACATGTACCGTATATGCCACCTTTATATCAACAATGTATCTCTTAAATCTTCTGTACCATATTATGTAATAAAATATTCCTATTGGTAAAAAAAAATAGTTTAAAAGATGGGGTGGTAGGGGAAGTAGAATATTCAAATGGCTTCAGGAAGAAATCCAAATATTCTTCCTTGAAGCCTTTTTATCCACTTCTCCGAGGCTATGGGTCCCACAATTTACACCAGAGGTGGACCCCATCCTATATATATATATATATATATATATATATATATATATATATATATATATATATATATATATATATATATATATATTATTATCATGTATTTTTCTCTTCCTCTCCACTGAGTACATATTTAGGACTTTGAGACGTTCCCAGTAATTTAAATAGTTTGACTCTCTGTGGGCTGTAAACGTTCTCTATATCTGTTCCAGCTCCTATATCTATGCTGTCCTGAAAGGGGTCCTCAACACAGCAATATTTCAGATGAGAAAGCACAAGCGATTTGAAAAGTATCACCACTGGCATGCTATTTCTCTTGTTTTGAAGGTTCTCATTACCCAATGACGCACTGGTATAACAACAATATAACAGTGTGCAATTGATGGGCAGGAGATATACCCCACTCATAAAACCAACCTCTTTATAAATTACTCACAATGCACACACGCGTATTCAAAATACACCAAAGTGGATAGGCCACTACCCTTTTATAACCCCACCTATCCCCCCTCTCTCCCCAACCTTTCCTACATTCCATCCTTACCCATCCTTCTTCCTCCCTCCCATCTTACCTCACACCCCGTCATCCTCCTGGCTATCTTGACATTTGTGTTCTTTCAAGCAAAGGTCAGCTGATAAATTTATTTCCAAGTCTTTCACGTATTACTTTCGTTCTATTTGGTGATCCTCTTGAGTTTTGTATACAGTGTTTCTTTTAAGTTCTTCATTCTTGCCATACTTAAGCAGCTGGAGCTTACCACCAATGAACGTCATGTTGTTCTCTACTGCCAACTGCAAAATCCTGCTTAAATCTTCCTACATTGTTTCAGTGTCTTCTACCGTAGTGACATTCATGCTTATTTTAGCGTCATCTGCAAATGATGTTACAAAATTGTGATGTGTGTTTTTATCTATGTGTTGCGACCCCTGAATGGATCACAATGTATATAATGAGTATTACCTTTTCATATAATTTTATATTGCTTATATTTGCGATAATAGCTAAATCGTAAATATATTGCTTTATATTATTATTTGACTTAGTTACTTTTATTAGGTAGGATGTAACATATATATACGCATGCTCATAGTTCAAGTCTTGATTGTCTAACTACTGTAATTATCGCTCATTGCTAGTTTCCCTGCCGGCTTCTCGGTGTTGCTGGGCAGCAACAGTCCACGGAGCAATCACGTGATGGGGGGGGGTGTTCACACCTCGCCTGGAGTAGGCAGTCTGGGCTACTCTCTCTTGGTGGTTGGACGTATTCCTGACAAGACGTGCCTAACTCTCCCTTATTGGCCCTTGTTGGAAGATTGTCTCTGTCACTTTCTTGTTGTTGGTTCTGTAGAACTCTGTTCACAGAACATTGTATAGACTTAGTGATTTTCGACGTTGTACTGAGGTTGTGTGTCGCATAGACACACTGAGAAACTCAGGTCCTGAGCTGTAGCTTCTGACCTAACTTGTACTGGTATCTGTGTACTGTCACAGTCGGGGATTTTCTTATGCTGAACTTAGATTCAGTAGTATGGGAGTTTTGTGACTTTTGTGGAGGATCTGCTGATGGTCCCTACTTAGTGTCGTTATATTATCTCCTTGATCCTGATTCTGTGTCGCAGTTGCTTGTTATATTGCTATTGGGCTTAGCAGTCGTTTTATTTGTAGATGAATGGTTCATAGAACCGACATGTTGATAAATTGGACACATGTGCAACTCTTGGGTATCTTTATTGAGGAAACATTTCGCCACACAGTGGCTTCATCAGTCCATACAAAGGAGAATCTTGAAGAACAGGAGGAGAATGAGGTAATCAGTCCCTCAACCTTGAGTCGATGTGGTCAGTCCATCAATCTTGAATAGAATACGGCATACGTGCTGTATTCCATTCAAGAGTTGCACATGTGTCTAATTTATCAACACGTCGGTTCTATGAACCATTCATCTACAAACCTGTCAGACACTGCAACTTCTTGGGATCTTAATACTTGGGAATTCTTCGCTTGCCTAACTCTTGGGCACGACCTACTTCCACATTGAACAAATGTGACACCACCTATGACTGCTGCACCTCTCCTACCAACGGTTTATAAGCTCCTTCTCCGCACGTATGCCGTATTCTATTCAAGATTGATGGACTGACCACATCGACTCAAGGTTGAGGGACTGATTACCTCATTCTCCTCCTGTTCTTCAAGATTCTCCTTTGTATTGACTGATGAAGCCACTGTGTGGCGAAACGTTTCCTCAATAAAGATACCCAAGAGTTGCACATGTGTCTAATTTATCAGTCGTTTTATTGTTCAAGCAAACTATTCTGATTGCCAGGTGGTCAAGAAGTAGTTGATGTGAGGACTTTGTCAGTCACTAGTTTAAGTCTAGTCGAGTCTTGAGAGACAGCGAACTACTTAGAGCACTTACACACAAACTTATTTGTATATTGTATTAAATGTTAATGTACCAGATGGTACTTAAGACGTATAAATGTGATATGTGTCTTCAGCACAATACTACTGTACACGAGAGAAGTGTTTATTATTATTATTATTTTGATTTTGATTAATTTACTTTGATCTTATACCTCTAGACTGTTATTAATAAATTTATTAAATTTTAATTTCTCTAGTTAGTAGCCTACCAGTTGTAATCCTGAAGCACTAATAATTCTTATTGAATTCTAATGGATAATTGGACCAGGATACTGACTACTTGTTACGAAAACCCAGTAACAGGCTGGATGCTAGAAGGGCAGTCCTTTCTAGTATTCACTTGAGGTCTCTATGCTTATTAGAAATCGCGTTTTTTGTAACAGTCTGTTACGAAGAGGTGCCAGGGCAGTATCCTGGGAACTCATCTTTTTACCTCGCTGGTGCTGGATTTTGATCTGTTTACTACTACTTTTTGTGTTCTATGTATTAGAAACCTGAAAATCCATCTGCCTACCTTCCCCGTAATGCTTATTGACCTCATTTTGTATGTAATCACCCCATGATCGCATATGTTAAACCCCTTTCCAAAATCAGTGTATATCATATCTGGTTTTCTTCCAACGCCTCCGTAATTATCATAGTGGTCAGCATTTGTGACAGACGTGATCTTCCAGTTGTAAAACCCTGCTGGTTTGGGTTCTGCAGATGCTGTTCCAGGAAATCTGCATTTTGATATCTCATCACCCTCTCGAAGATTTATAACGAAGGATGTTAGCACTACTGGTCTGTAATTTTTGGCTAGCGTTCTATCTACCTTATACAAAGGCGCTATGTCTGCACTTTTTAAGCTCTCTAGTATTTCACCTGGATCTAGGCTCTTCACGGAATACTGAGGGCTCGTGCTAGTGGTACTTTGAACTTGTTTATAAATAAGGAATTCCGTGAATCTGGTTCAGGTACTTAGTAAGATGTTTGACTTCATATCCTTAAACAACAAACTGGAAATGGACACTGGATATATCAGTCAATGTTGAACTATTATCAGGTTACGACGGAAACGTCGTCTAGGTGCAATACATACGTCGTATAGGTGCGACAGAAATGTCGTATAGGTGCAACGGAAACGTCGTCTGGGTGCAAAAAAAGTCATGTAGGTATGACAGAAACGTCGTCTGGGTGGAAAAAACGCCATGTAGGTATGACAGAAACGTTGTCTAGGTGCAACAGAAACATCGTGTAGGTGCAACAGAAACGTCTACTTTTCATTTCCAATTTAAGTGTTGTGAATCGTTTTACCCACGGAGTTGATTTCCATTCCTTGATACTTCCTTCCTTCATAGTTATATATTCTTACTAATCCCTGTCTATCCTGCCCATCCGACCCATCCCATCAGCACCACCACCATAATCCCAACACCACCATCCTATCAGCACCATCACTATTCCATCACCACCGCCACCACCATCCCATCAGCACCACCACCATCTAATCACCACCACCACCACCACCATCATCATCCCATCAGCACCACCACCACCACCATCCCATCAGCACCACCATGACCGTCATCCAACACCACCACCACCTCAACACCACCATCCCAACAGCACCACCACCACCGCCGCTCCACGCCCACGCCCACAACTAAGAGGGGTGGGCGTCACAAGTGAGGGCCGCCAGCGGCATCAGTGCCAGGGTGGCTCTCTGGTGGCACCGCTCATGACGTCACAAGCGGCACTGCCACCCAAACCCCAGCACCGTCGCGGAAACTATCGGGGGGGGGAGGGGGAGAGGGGAGAACAGCGTGAGTAGTCGAGGGGAAAGGGAGAGTGGAGGAAGGGTGAGGGGGGGGAAAAGAGGGATGAGAGGATAGTGTGGGAGTTGAAGAGAGGCAAGGGAGAGAGAGGGAATGTGGGGAGAGAGTGGGAGGGGAGGAGGGGGAGAAGAGGAAGAGGGGATATTGGGGAGGGTGGAATGGGAGGTGTAGAGAGAGGGAAGCTGAGCGTGGGAAGGGTAGGGGAGGGATGGGGAGGCGGAGGGTGCAACTCAACGGAAGAGGAAGAGGGGAAGTGGGTGATAACAGCGGGGGAGGCGGAGACGAACACATACACAGAAGGGGAGGTGAGGAAATGGTGAATTACTGGGAGGGGGAGGGAGAAAGAGAGACCGGGTCCAGGAGTCCTGATCTGGGACTGGGTCCAGGAGTTCTGGTCTGGGACTGGGTCCAGGAGTCTTGGTCTGGGACTGGGTCCAGGAGTCCTGGTCTGAGACCGGGCCGTGGGGTAGTTGACCTCCGAAAACACCCTTCGGGTGTCCTACAGACATTCTTGCACAGCGGAGCAACTGAAATTCTCCTTGATGAACACAGTGCTGACTGACGCTCACTGGAAGACTTTATATCCTCTTGATATTGATACATACATGAACAACTCGCACACAGGACAATGATACTTATGACGACGTTTCGCTCCGACTTAGATCATTAACTAGTCACACAAAGCGCGAAAGGGAGGGAGAGAGTCATAGAGTATAGTGTTAACGAAGCAACAGTAGTAGTAGTAGTAGTAGTAGCAGCTGTAGTAGGGGTGGTAGACCAAGGACAAGAGAGAGAGAGGAAAAAGAGAGCATTACATTGTTCTTCCACCCTCTGCTATGTACATTTTAAACAAGACTGTGTAAGCGTTTCATCTGTCGAACTCTCTTATATAAATGATAACACGTTAAAAACTTACTGGAAATCTCTAACTTTCGTTATCATCCTGTCAGAGTCTGATGATACCGTGAATGATTGATGGAATTATCATTCATGGTCTTGTTTCAGAGTACAATACGTCGTTCAGGTTTATTTTAGAGTGAAAAATTGAGAGTGGAACACTGAGTAATCTTATTTCAAAATATAATACTTATCTTTTTTCCAAATAGAAACAAACGGAATGAATGATAGAGGCGAAGTGGTTCCAACTTCCTGTGTTCTGGGAACTTCCTGTGCTCAAAGGAAGTCCTTCCTTTGATCTTCAAGACGTTTAATACCCTTTCTAACTACAAACAATTTTTATTTATTTGCAAAGGTTACAATGTGTGATTACATTTTATATAGTGTTAAGTACAAAGAAAGGCACTAACATGCAGGGGCATTTACGGCAGGTAAGGTAAGAAGAACTTCCTAGATCTCAGCACCTTCAATATACATTGTAAGAAGGATTTTCCAAGTCTTCAATATCGTTAAGAAGTTCAACACCCATTATGCTGTAAGATTAAGTCAACTTCTTCCTTTCACTACAAGACAAGGCCTTTCTAGATTTGCAGGGATTATCAGAAATTCCCAGGTTCCAAAACTATGATCCCTTGTACTAAAATTCATCACTTTATCCGTAAGAAATTAACATTTATCTTTTAAAGGCAAAAATCATTTCACACACACACACACACACACACAAGACTCAAGGGGTTACAGGTGGAAGCTGAAGACACAGATGAACCATAGTAATGTAAGGAAGTATTTGTATGGTCTGAAGTTGGTTGAAAAATTGAAATAACTATGATACGAAAGCGTTGTTTATAACGTGCAACTAACCTGTGACTTGTTTCAAGGGTTCTTCTACCCTAGATCAGCAGAGCAACCTGACTTGCTTGTGTTGGCGGCCCCGCAGACCCACATAGCCATCACAACTCTCCAGACTCGCAACTTGTAGCAGAAAGCTCTTCAGCTTCTTTAAAACTCCCACCTACGTTCCAGCAATATCTCTAACATCTGCTTGTAGTACGTAGAAGAGTCTTGGGCCACGCATGTTGACAGTATTCTCTTTCTGTACCTCGAAATACCCTCCAGGTATACCCCAGGCATAACACCCCCCTATCTTCCAGTGTAATAACTTGTCACAACAGTGTGCAGGATAGCAACCAAACTCAATCCACATACCTTTAATATACCTTTGATAAATTTCGGGAGTCTTACTACTCTCGGAGCCCGGCCACAGGCCAGGCTCGTCAAACGTTCATAAAAGATAAGGCCAGGAACCAGGAATCAACCTTACCAACACAATTAAGTCATAACATGCTTCTGGAATGAGAAGCCATCCAAGGGGAGGCTAGCTCCAGTGCCTAGGATCAAGAGCCCTTCCAACAGTGCTGGAGGTAATACTTTATACGAAATGAAAAAATGAAAATGATAGTCGCAAAATTTTTTAAACTTGTCAAGTTTTTTTTTTTTTGAGGATTTTTCAGAAATTCCATTTTTTCAATAAGGAAAATTAGGATTTTTTTTTATTAAAAACATTAATTCAGAGGGAGAAGCCGATGCCAAGACGCGGGAAGTATCACCAACACATCTCTCACATACCAGAAGTACCACCAACACATCTCTCACATACCAGAAGTACCACCAACACATCTCTCACATACCAGAAGTACCACCAACACATCTCTCACATACCACAAGTACCACCAACACATCTCTCACATACCACAAGTACCACCAACACATCTCTCACCAGAAGTACCACCAACACATCTCTCACATACAAGTACCACCAACACATCTCTCACATACCACAAGTACCAACACATCTCTCACATACCAGAAGTACCACCAACACATCTCTCACATACCACAAGTACCACCAACACATCTCTCACATACCACAAGTACCACCAACACATCTCTCACATACCACAAGTACCACCAACACATCTCTCACATACCACAAGTACCACCAACACATCTCTCACATACCACAAGTACCACCAACACATCTCTCACATACCAGAAGTACCACCAACACATCTCTCACATACCAGAAGTACCACCAACACATCTCTCACATACCAGAAGTACCACCAACACATCTCTCACATACCAGAAGTACCACCAACACATCTCTCACATACCAGAAGTACCACCAACACATCTCTCACATACCAGAAGTACCACCAACACATCTCTCACATACCAGAAGTACCACCAACATGTACATCTCACACATACACCACAAGTACCACCAACACATCTCTCACATACCAGAAGTACCACCAACATGTACATCTCACACATACACCACAAGTACCACCAACACATCTCTCACATACCAGAAGTACCACCAACATGTACATCTCACACACACACACCACAAGTACCACCAACACATCTCTCACATACCAGAAGTACCACCAACATGTACATCTCACACACACACCACAAGTACCACCAACACATTTATTTATTTTTATTTATTTATTTTAAATTTGAGCACACATACAGAGGTACAAAAAAATACAGATAAGAGCAGCATGCCAAAGCCACTTATACTATGCATAGCATTACGGGCTGGCTTAAAATTAACTTAAGATTAACTAAGCAATGATGAAGTCAGTGATAAAACATTAATGTAAACAGATTACTATAAAGCACAAGTGAGTATTACAAAGACAGGTCATATGGTTGCATTCAGTCATATGAAGGATTCTGTTAGGTAGTGTATTTAAAAAATAATAAAGTTAGATTCGGTTTTAGGTTTAACATTTATGTGATATAATTGTGAGAAACATTTAAGATATACAATTTATAAGGTTCAGTTATTCAGTATTTATTTGGTTTTGGGTGAGTAAGTGATCTTTGAGTAGAGACTTGAATTTATAAACAGGTAGTGTTTCTTTTATATTTACAGGTAATGAATTCCAGATTTTAGGGCCTTTTATGTGCATTGAGTTTTTGCATAGTGTGAGATGAACACGAGGAACATCAAAGAGTGATCTGTGCCTTGTGTTATGGTCATGTGTTCTGTTGAGGTTGGCAAGGAGATGTTTGAGGGGAGGGTTAATATCAGAGTTAAGTGTTCTATGTATGTAATAGGTGCAGTAATAAGTATGGATGTTTTGTATGGTGAGTAGGTTTAGTGTATTGAATATTGGTGGAGTGTGCTGCCTGTAGTGAGAATTTGTTATCATTCTAACTGCAGCCTTTTGTTGGGTAATTAGTGGTCTGAGATGGTTAATTGTTGTTGAGCCCCATGCACAAATTCCATAGGTGAGATAGGGGTAAATAAGAGAGTGATATAGGGCCAGGAGGGCTGACTGTGGAACATAGTACCGTATCTTCGATAGTATGCCTACAGTCTTGGAAATTTTCTTAGAAATTTGTTGTATATGCGTGTGAAATTTGAGTCTATTATCAAGGTGGATTCCTAAGAATTTTCCCTCTGTTAGCTTTGTGATAGGTGATCCGTTTATCATTATGTTAAGAGGGACATCTGTAGCTCTGTTACCAAACTGAATGAAGTAGGTTTTGTCAATGTTTAGTGTAAGTTTGTTAGTCCTCATCCAGGTAGATATTTTCTGTAATTCGGTATTTACAGTATTGGCTAGTGTGACTGGGCTCGGGTGAGAGAAGACGTATGTAGTGTCATCTGCAAATAGTGTGGGTTTGAGTAATTGCGAAGCATTTGGAAGGTCATTTATGTATAGGAGAAAGAGAAGAGGGCCAAGGACACTTCCCTGTGGGACACCAACTGTAATTGGTTGCGCAGAAGAGTTTGCCCCATTTGCGTACACATATTGGCTTCTGTTGCTGAGGTATGACTTGAGGTAGTTGAGGGAGTGCCCTCTTATACCATAGTGTGACAATTTTACGTGGAGCAAGTCATGGTCAACTGTATCAAAAGCTTTACGTAAGTCAATGAAGATCCCCAGTGGGACTTCTTTTTTCTCTATTGCAGTGTATATATGTTCTAGCATGTGTATAATAGCATCATTAGTATTTTTATTAGGCCTGAATCCAAATTGGCAGGGGTTGAGTATGTTTTGGGAGATAAGGTAGGAGTAGATTCGTTTATGAATTAATTTTTCGAAGATTTTTGAGAGAGGGTGTAAGTTGGATATTGGCCTATAGTTATTCAACTCTGTTTGGTCTCCTCCTTTGTGGATCGGGGTGACCCTTGCTATTTTGAGTACTGTAGGGAAGGTGGAGGATTCAATGGATTTGTTAAAGAGTGTTGCAATGATTGGAGATAGCACTTGTGACACTTTTTTGTATATAAAGGGTGGTAAGGTACTTAAATCTCCTGCCTTGTTTTTTAGTGCATTGATAATAAGGGAGACTTCGTATGGGTTAGTCGGAGCTAGGAACAGTGTGTTCGGGTAGTTGCCGGTGAGGTAGTCATTTGGTGGGGTATCTCTCATATACCAGAAGTACCACCAACATGTACATCTGACACACACACCACAAGTACCACCAACACATCTCTCACATACCAGAAGTACCACCAACATGTATATCTCACACACACACACCACACGTACCACCTACACATCTCTCACATACCAGAAGTACCACCAACATGTACATCTCACACATACACCACAAGTACCACCAACACATCTCTCACATACCAGAAGTACCACCAACACATCTCTCATATACCAGAAGTACCACCAACATGTACATCTCACACACACACCACAAGTACCACCAACACATCTCTCACATACCAGAAGTACCACCAACATGTACATCTCACACATACACCACAAGTACCACCAACACATCTCTCACATACCAGAAGTACCACCAACACATCTCTCATATACCAGAAGTAGCACCAACATGTACATCTCACACACACACCACAAGTACCACCAACACATCTCTCACATACCAGAAGTACCACCAACATGGACATCTCACACACACACCACAAGTACCACCAACACATCTAGCACATACCACAAGTACCACCAACATGTACATCTCACACACACACCACAAGTACCACCAACACATCTAGCACATACACCATAAGTACCACCAACACATCTAGCACATACACCACACGCACCACCAACACATCTAGCACATACACCACAAGTACCACCAACACATCTAACACATACACCACAAGTACCACCAACACATCTAGCACATACACCACAAGTACCACCAACACATCTAGCACATACACCACAAGTACCACCAACACATCTAACACATACACCATAAGTACCACCAACACATCTAACAAATACACCACAAGTACCACCAACACATCTAACACATACACCACAAGTACCACCAACACATCTAGCAAATACACCACAAGTACCACCAACACATCTAACACATACACCACAAGTACCACCAACACATCTAGCACATACACCATAAGTACCACCAACACATCTAACACATACACCACAAGTACCACCAACACATCTAGCACATACACCACAAGTACCACCAACACATCTAACACATACACCACAAGTACCACCAACACATCTAGCACATACACCACAAGTACCACCAACACATCTAGCACATACACCATAAGTACCACCAACACATCTAGCACATACACCATAAGTACCACCAACACACATCCTACACACCAGTAATATTAAACTCGCGAAGACGTGCACAGAGGAAAAAAATTACTTATCTCAACATAGCTATCAAAAATTTGATCTGAGAGGACAGTGTTTTGCGGCAGCCTTGTGAGAATGTTGAGATCCATCACTGTGATGCTAGTCTCATTCATCGTGGAGATACAGTATCTTATGTAATACAGTCTGTCGTGTAATACAGCCTTACCTTTGATGAGTTTCGAGAGTTTTTGTACTCCTGCAACCCGGCCCTGGGCCAGGCTTGTTAGTGAGCCTGTGATTCGGGGTTTGTTCTACCCTTGCAACCTGGCTACAAGCCAGGCTTCCTTGCTGACTGCCTGGTCAACCAGGCTGTTGTTGCTAGTGACCAACAGACATATATAACCATCACAATCAGGACGACCTGGCACCTGTCACACACCTCAGATCAACCAGGCTGTGATGGATATGCGGGGCAACGGGCCTTCAGCAGCAACAGCCGGGTTGACCAAGCTGGCACCAGACGAGCCTGGCCCATGGCCGGGCTCCGGGAGTAGAAAGACTCTCGAAACTCATCAAAGGTAAGGTACAGGTGTCAAGGTATCTTAATGAAGATAAACAATTATCCTCAAGTTGGAACAGATGAAACAAACTGGAAATATAGAACAACCTTTGATATACCTTTGATATATCAAAGGTTGCTCTATATTTTCAGTTTGGAAATGATGTAGTCCTGTTTTCAGCTTCTAGTTCCTAGGCCTTATCTGTATCCGTAGGCTCCTGCGCCACCGTCCACAGGATAGTCATGAGGTGCACAATAAACTAGCCACTTCGGAGGCGAAATCTAAAAAAAAATCATATCTCTGTTTGCATAAAAAATACGTTTTGCATTAGAAGAACTTAGATGAGGTTTGTGAGTGTTTAGAGAAGGGGGGAGGAGAGATTGCACAGCGTGACACAGTTCAGTGTTGAAACAAAGATGGAAATTTTTACCACACACCTCACCTCCATAAAAAAAAGAAGACAGATGGCCTTGTGATGATAATAACAATATGAAAATCACGTTTTGCGAGATAGATCATGTGAACGAGACAACCAGGGTCACTCAGTGGGGTGATGTGGGGAGTCAAGGAACAACGTAGGGGTGAGTGTGGGGAGAAATCGTGGGGTTATTGTGGGAAGAAAACGCAAGGGTGTGGGGAGAAAGCTCAGGGGTGAGTGTGGGAAAAATGGAGAAGTGTGGGGAGAAAAAACGCAAGGGTGAGTGTGGGAGGAAGAGTATAGGTTAAAAAGTCTACAAAACTTGGGAAAATAGTTCTAAATCAATTATTTCTTTCTCCGTTGAAAACTGAGAAAAGGGAGAGAAATGGAAAGGAAGGGAGGAGGGGAATGAAGGGACGAATGAGAGCGAAGATAAAGAGGGAAGTATGCACCCACAGGGTATATCTGTTACATCAACAATATCAGACTTCACTAGACCTCAAACTCGCTACATATATACCAGAGGAGGAGTGAGGATACACAAGACTTTACCCCTAGTGTAACTAGGGGTAAAGTCTGGTCAAGGACTGGGCCTCGGGGGCGTTGACCCCCGGAACACCCTCCCGGTAGAAACCCTCCAGGTAAACCAGTTCATGGCTGAGAGTGCAGCTTCCCACGGTATACGTTACGTGATAAAACACAGGTTAACTCAGGCTGGGTCATCACGAAATACGCACAAAGTCAGCCACGATCTGAAGTTCACTTCTTGCATCAGAGTTTTCCACCCTGACCGAGACCCGCGGCTGTTGAATATTATTATTCTCGTGAAGGAAAGACACCATTTCGCTCTTTTGTAGAGTTTTTATCAAAGAGACATCGGTATAGAGCGAAACGTTCTCCTGATAAAAGTGTGTTTTGCAGCATGTCCTTTGATGAGTTTCGATATTTAGATTCAAAAATATTTTTTGCCGTCAAATGTTACTCGTAACGAAACGAGACGTAAATCTCTAATGTCCTATCCTGTAGACGGTAAATGACGGTAGTGCGTGTGTGTGTGAGAGAAAGAGAGAGAGAGAAGAGGCAGGGAGAGAGAGAGAGAGAATCCTTTTAAGTTCTTTACTCGCAGCAAACCTCCAGAGCAGTGTACACAAGTCTTGCAGCAGACCACAAGAAACCGATATATTCAACTACGGCACATTCTATCTGAATACAAACCATAAACAAACGATCGACTGGGAATGAAGAGAAATAAGAGGAACAGTGTGGAAAGGGCGTACGTGCAAGGACCACAATATTACTATCACAACCGCAAAACTATGATAGGCTGGATAACGAGAATCATCAAAATTAAGAGAAACCAGGTCACTGATGGCTGTCAGCGAGAGAAAGTTGAAAGAGAATTGAAAGATGGTTGTATGAGGGTTGAAAGATGGTTGTATGAGGGTTGAAAGATGGTTGTATGAGGGTTGAAAGATGGTTGTATGAGGGTTGAAAGATGGTTGTATGAGGGTTGAAAGATGGTTGTATGAGGGTTGAAAGATGGTTGTATGAGGGTTGAAAGATGGTTGTATGAGGGTTGAAAGATGGTTGTATGAGGGTTGAAAGATGGTTGTATGAGGGTTGAAAGATGGTTATATGAGGGTTGAAAGATGGCTTTATGAGGGTTGAAAGATGGTTGTATGAGGGTTGAAAGATGGTTGTATGAGGGTTGAAAGAGGGGCCGAACACAACTGAACCCTCAACCTGTGGTCCACTCCTGTATTCTCCCTTCCCACTCCTGTATTCTCCTTCCCTCCACCACTCTTCCCTTCATCACCCTTCTCTCCACTACCACTTCCCTTCATCACCCTTCCCTTCACCCTTCAATTCACTATTACTATGTACATCTCATTAGGAAACACATAATTGTTTCACATTTTTACGATACCTGGAGCATCAGACAAGCGCTCTCTCTCTCTCTCTCTCTCTCTCTCTCTCTCTCTCTCTCTCTCTCTCTCTCTCTCTCTCTACATTATCTTTGCCTCAGACACCTAAATAATGGTCGATAGTCCTCAATCTAGATAGAAGTAGATAGGTCTTCTTCGGCAGATAGCCTCCGGGGCCCAAAACTGTTCAACAGCCTCCCATCAAGCATTAGGGGAATTGCCAATAAACCCCTGGCTGCCTTCAAGAGAGAGCTGGACAGATACCTAAAGTCAGTGCCGGATCAGCCGGGCTGTGGCTCGTACGCTGGACTGCGTGCGGCCAGCAGTAACAGCCTAGTTGATCAGGCCCTGATCCATCGGGAGGCCTGGTCATGGACCGGGCCGCGGGGGCGTTGATCCCCGGAATAACCTCCAGGTATCCATTTCCAAGTCTCTCTCTCTCTCTCTCTCTCTCTCTCTCTCTCTCTCTCGGTCTCAGTGAGGAGGCAGGCCGCGGCTGCAGTCTTAACCAGCCGGTGGTGATGCAGCCTTCACGTAATCAGTAATTTTTTCAGGTTGAGCAGCGGAGGCAACCCGCTGCTCGTGTTTACATTTAGTCTACACCAGCAGGGAGGCGGACCACCTGTTTACACAGTACACACCCTTGAAGGGCGTGGCGAGCCTTCATGCTGGCAAAGGGCTCTTGATCTGAAGAAACTGGACCAAAAGCCTTTCCTCCATGTTGTACATGAATGGTATACAATACCGACAAGATGAAAATTAGACACACGTGTCTAATTTTCTTCTTTCCTCCAGGCTAAGTGCCTCCCCTTCTACCCAGGCACTGATGACCCCTACGGGTTTACCGTAGAGAGGTTTGATAGCCCCCGTCCATCAGTCAAGACTGATGGACTGATCACATCGACTCCAGGCTGAGGGACTGATTACCTTATTCTCCTTCTCATCTAACACTGTTCTTCTCTGTATTGGACTGAAGAAGTCACTGGCTGACGAAACGTTTCCTAAACAAAGATTTCCAAATGTTACACAAGTATCTCATTCTTCAACTTGTTGGGTTTCTAAACTATTGTACAACGAGACCCCAGAGGAATACACAAGACAAAGGTGCCAACCAGGGGTGTCAGCATAAGGCGCCAAAGGTGCCAACCAGGGGTGTTAGCTTAGGTTGCTAGACAAGGGCGCCAGCTTAGAGTACCATAAAGGGTGCCAGCTTTTAAGGTACCAGACAAAGGTGCCAGCTTAGGGTACCAGCCAAAGGTGCCAGACAAGGGTACCACCACTGACGCGACTTATCATCCTCGCAGAAACACGCTAACTTACTTCTCAAAGACAGCCACGGGACGGAGGGGAATTGAACCGTGGTCTCTTCAGTAGTTGGACCCAACGCTGTACCACTGAGCCAAGGAGAAACAGAGTTGGACCTGCCACATGCAAGAACCAGGGTTCGATTCATCCTCCACAGGGCGACTAGCTTCCTCTTTCAGAGACTCAGTGTCGCGATCCAGAGAGGAAATGCCTGCAGCATTCTGGGCACGCGGCCCACTGCCGGGGAGCTGGACGAAGTATTCGAGATGTAGCTCTAAGTCGTTATCAATGTTGTTTTACTCCGTATTGTATTTTTGTCAATGTATCTTGTTTTTAAATAAACCATATGTAGAATATATAGTGGGTGGTAGGAGAAAATTTTCAAACAGCTTCAGGGAGAACCTAGAGTTTTCCCTGTGGATGAGGGTCCCCAGGACAGTTCTACAGGTGGTACCTCCCTATATTATATATAAATATATATATATATATATATATATATATATATATATATATATATATATATATATATATATATATATATATATATATATATATAAATGTCGTGTCGAATAGGTAAAACTGGTCAATTAGCAAGAACTCATTTAAAATTAAGTCCTTTCTAAAAGGAATGAAAAGATGGGTAATAGGGGAAATGGAATATTCAAACGGCTTCAGGAAGAAATCCAAATATTCTTCCTTGAAGCCTTTTTATCCACTTCTCCGAGGCTGTGGGTCCCACAATTTACACCAGCGGTGGACCCCATCATCGTTTAAAGATATATATTTTTTATTTATATTAATATAAAAAATAATAATTTTGTATCAAAAGAATCTTAGAAAACTTACCTAAACCTTATTATAACAAGCGCAACTCCAACTAAATAAATTTTAGATAAATTTACAATAATTGAATAATAAACAGACATAACGAAATATATTTTTTTTCGTTAGGTTCAGAATGATTTTTGCGAAATTTCCGCATACACAAATTTTCGCTTCCCTTATTCGGCAAGAAGAGAGTTGCCATTTAAGCCAAAATAAATAAATAAATAAATAAATATATATATATATATATATATATATATATATATATATATATATATATATATATATATATATATATATATAAGGGAGAGAGAGAACAAAGGATTAAGAGAAGGGTGTGAAGAGAACGGAGAGTGAACAAGATGAAAAGAAACGATATAGGGAAGGGGAAAAAGGGGGAAACACAAAGGGAAAGAGAGAGGGGGAGAAGAGGAAAGGAAAAATGTAAAGAGAGGGGACAAAGAGAGGAATACATGAAGGAGGGAGAAAGAGGGGAAGCCGAGAGAGGGAGGGAGAGAGAATACTAGAACAGGCGAAAACAAGGATAAAGATCACAACAAGAACATTAACACAAGCCACAGAACAACAAAATAGAGAATAGGAAAAGATTGGACAAGAAGAACAAACAAAATAAGCCAAAAACCACAAGAACAGGAATGCGGATCATTAATCAGGAACAGGGAAGAATATTGCAAATCAAGAACAGGGAGAACACGAACAAAGGCAAGTCTGACCAATGAAATGTAACGGACAAGAACATCTAACTCACATGGAGAACAAGAACAATCACGGACCACTGATAACTGGCACACAAACATAGAACAAAGAACAGCAGTCTACATATAGTCTACCAGCAGTCTACTTGTAGTTTACCAGAAGTTAGTCTACTAGAAGTCTACTTGTAGTCTACCAGAAGTCTACTTGTAGTGTACCAGAAGTTAGTCTATCAGCAGTCTACCAGAAGTTAGTAGGCAGCAGTCTACCCGAAGTTAGTCTGCCAGCAGTCTACCAGAAGTCTACTTGTAGTCTACCAGAAGTTAGTAGGCCAGCAGTCTACCAGAAGTTAGTAGGCCAGCAGTCTACCAAAAGTTAGTAGGCCAGCAGTCTACCAGAAGTCTACTTGTAGTCTACCAGAAGTTAGTAGGCCAGCAGTCTACCAGAAGTTAGTAGGCCAGCAGTCTACCAGAAGTCTACTTGTAGTCTACCAGAAGTTAGTAGGCCAGCAGTCTACCAGAAGTTAGTAGGCCAGCAGTCTACCAGAAGTTAGTAGGCCAGCAGTCTACCAGAAGTTAGTAGGCCAGCAGTCTACCAGAAGTCTACTTGTAGTCTACCAGAAGTTAGTAGGCCAGCAGTCTACCAGAAGTTAGTAGGCCAGCAGTCTACCAGAAGTTAGTAGGCCAGCAGTCTACCAGAAGTTAGTAGGCCAGCAGTCTACCAGAAGTTAGTAGGCCAGCAGTCTACCAGAAGTCTACTTGTAGTCTACCAGAAGTTAGTAGGCCAGCAGTCTACAAGAAGTTAGTAGGCCAGCAGTCTACAAGAAGTTAGTAGGCCAGCAGTCTACCAGAAGTCTACTTGTAGTCTACCAGAAGTTAGTAGGCCAGCAGTCTACCAGAAGTTAGTAGGCCAGCAGTCTACCAGAAGTTAGTAGGCCAGCAGTCTACCAAAAGTTAGTAGGCCAGCAGTCTACCAGAAGTCTACTTGTAGTCTACCAGAAGTTAGTAGGCCAGCAGTCTACCAGAAGTCTACTTGTAGTCTACCAGAAGTTAGTAGGCCAGCAGTTTACCAGAAGTTAGTAGGCCAGCAGTCTACCAGAAGTTAGTAGGCCAGCAGTCTACCAGAAGTCTACTTGTAGTCTACCAGAAGTTAGTAGGCCAGCAGTCTACCAGAAGTTAGTAGGCCAGCAGTCTACCAGAAGTTAGTAGGCCAGCAGTCTACCAAAAGTTAGTAGGCCAGCAGTCTACCAGAAGTCTACTTGTAGTCTACCAGAAGTTAGTAGGCCAGCAGTCTACCAGAAGTTAGTAGGCCAGCAGTCTACCAGAAGTTAGTAGGCCAGCAGTCTACCAGAAGTTAGTAGGCCAGCAGTCTACCAAAAGTTAGTAGGCCAGCAGTCTACCAGAAGTCTACTTGTAGTCTACCAGCAGTCTACTTGTAGTTATCTACAGACTATTCTAGGACCCAGACGAGGTCTATTTGAGTGGGTGATCAATCAGACTGTTGGTGCTAGCACCACACACTTCACCATGGAACAGGCGTAAGGAACAAAGAAATTAGAAAGCAAAAATGGCAATAAAACTCTGGATAGGCAAGAACGGACAACAACAAAAAAAAACTTTGAATAAAAATACGGAAGTGAAAATAACTATAGGAACAAAAACAAATGAAAAAAAAACGAATGAAAGGAAGAAAAATTGTGAACGAAAAGAGGAGGCGGAAGAGGAAAAGAATTAAGCTAGTCATGGAAGGAAGAAGTGAGGCAGAACACGCTAACAATCACTAACAAAAACAATAGAGCAGCGGGTTACAAGGAACGCAACACACACACACACACACACACACACATGAACACACACACACACACATGAACACACATGAACACACACACACACATGAACACACACACACACACACACCAACACACACACACACACACACACATGAACACACGCACACACACACCAATACACACCAACACACACGCGCACACCCACACACACACACACACACACACACACACACACACACACACACACACACACACACACACACACACACACACAATGAACACACGCACACACACACACACAATGAACACACACACACACCAATACACACCAACACACACACACACACACACACACACACACACACACATGAACACACACACACACACATGAACACACATGAACACACACACACACATGAACACACACCTGGAAAGGAACAAGATTATAAATGAAAACCAGCATGGGTTCATGGAAGGCAAATCTTGTATCACAAACCTCCTGGAGTTTTATGACAAGGTAACAGAAGTAAGACACGAGAGAGAGGGTTGGGTAGATTGCGTTTTCCTAGACTGCAGGAAGGCCTTTGACACAGTTCCCCACAAGAGATTAGTGCAGAAGCTGGAGGATCAGGCACACATAAAAGGAAGGGCACTGCAATGGATAAGGGAATACCTGACAGGGAGGCAGCAACGAGTCATGGTACGTGAAGAGGTATCACAGTGGGCGCCTGTTACGAGCGGGGTCCCACAGGGGTCAGTTCTAGGACCAGTGCTATTTTTGATATATGTGAACGACATGATGGAAGGAATAGACTCTGAAGTGTCCCTGTTCGCAGATGACGTGAAGTTGATGAGAAGAATTAAATCGGACGAGGATGAGGCAGGACTGCAAAGAGACCTGGAGAGGCTGGACATGTGGTCCAGTAACTGGCTCCTCGAATTCAATCCAGCCAAATGCAAAGTCATGAAGATTGGGGAGGGGCAAAGAAGACCGCAGACAGAATATAGGCTAGGTGGACAAAGACTACAGACCTCACTCAGGGAGAAAGACCTTGGGGTGACCATAACACCGAGTACATCACCG
>NC_091328.1:11483213-11513213 GCF_038502225.1 Cherax quadricarinatus
CTCACTCCCAACACGACTGGACACAGCCTCACTCCCAACACGACAGGACACAGCCTCACTCCCAACACGACTGGACACAGCCTCACTCCCAACACGACTGGACACAGCCTCACTCCCAACACGACAGGACACAGTCTCACTCCCAACACGACTGGACACAGCCTCACTCCCAACACGACTGGACACAGCCTCACTCCCAACACGACTGGACACAGCCTCACTCCCAACACGACTGGACACTGCCTCACTCCCAACACGACAGGACACAGCCTCACTCCCAACACCACTGGACACAGCCTCACTCCCAACACGACTGGACACAGCCTCACTCCCAACACGACAGGACACAGCCTCACTCCCAACACGACTGGACACAGCCTCACTCCCAACACGACTGGACACAGCCTCACTCCCAACACGACTGGACACAGCCTCACTCCCAACACGACTGGACACAGCTTCACTCCCAACACGACTGGACACAGCCTCACTCCCAACACGACTGGACACAGCCTCACTCCCAACACGACTGGACACAGCCTCACTCCCAACACGACTGGACACAGCCTCACTCCCAACACGACTGGACACAGCCTCACTCCCAACACGACAGGACACAACCTCACTCCCAACACGACAGGACACAGCCTCACTCCCAACACAACAGAACACAGCCTCACTCCCAGCACGTCTGGACACAGCCTCACTCCCAACACGACAGGACACAGCCTCACTCCCAACATGACTGGACACAGCTTCACTCCCAACAGAACTGGACACAGCCTCACTCCCAACACGACTGGACACAGCCTCACTCCCAACACGACAGGGCACAGCCTCACTCCCAACACGACAGAACACAACCTCACTCCCAACACGACTGGACACAGCCTCACTCCCAACACGACTGGACACAGCCTCACTCCCAACACGACAGGACACAGTCTCACTCCCAACACGACTGGACACAGCCTCACTCCCAACACGACTGGACACAGCCTCACTCCCAACACGACTGGACACAGCCTCACTCCCAACACGACTGGACACAGCCTCACTCCCAACACGACAGGACACAGCCTCACTCCCAACACCACTGGACACAGCCTCACTCCCAACACGACTGGATACAGCCTCACTCCCAACACGACAGGACACAGCCTCACTCCCAACACGACTGGACACAGCCTCACTCCCAACACGACTGGACACAGCCTCACTCCCAACACGACTGGCCACAGCCTCACTCCCAACACGACTGGACACAGCTTCACTCCCAACACGACTGGACACAGCCTCACTCCCAACACGACTGGACACAGCCTCACTCCCAACACGACTGGACACAGCCTCACTCCCAACACGACTGGACACAGCCTCACTCCCAACACGACAGGACACAGCCTCACTCCCAACACGACAGGACACAGCCTCACTCCCAACACGACTGGACACAGCCTCACTCCCAACACGACTGGACACAGCTTCACTCCCAACACGACTGGACACAGCCTCACTCCCAACACAACAGGACACAGCCTCACTCCCAACACGACTGGACACAGCCTCACTCCCAACTCGACTGGACACAGCCACACTCCCAACACGACTGGACACACAGCCTCATTCCCAACACGACTGGACACACAGCCTCACTCCCAACACGACTGGACACACAGCCTCACTCCCAACACGACTGGACACACAGCCTCACTCCCAACACGACAGGACACAGCCTCACTCCCAACACGACTGGACACAGCCTCACTCCCAACACGACTGGACACAGCCTCACTCCCAACACGACAGGACACAACCTCACTCCCAACACGACAGGACACAGCCTCACTCCCAACACGACTGGACACAACCTCACTCCCAACACGACTGGACACAGCCTCACTCCCAACACGACTGGACACACAGCCTCACTCCCAATACGATTGGACAAACCCTGGCTCACTCCCAATACGATTGGACAAACAATCCTAGATTCACTCCCAACACGGTTGGACAGAATCCCAGAATAATCCCAAAAAAACGATTAGAGAGACAATCCCAGGGTGGCTCCCAACACAACGGTACAAACAAAGAGTTACGTGTGTCCCCAACTTCTGTTTCAACCATTTCCCAGAGTATTTCGAAACGCTGCAGCAGTGAACTTTTATGTCCGTGTTCCCTCGGCTTTTTACCCCCCTCTCTCTCTCTCTCTCTCTAGCTAGGACTGCTAGGTACTAGTGTGCGTGTGGTTGTACAGGCAGTGTATGGCAGGTTTTGTGTGTATGAAAGCAGGAACAATCTGTGTAAATGAAAGAAGCAAGATCTGCGTGTATAAGAGAAGCACTCACACTAGCACCCCGTGACAGTCTTCCAGTACTGCTCTACCATCGTAGCCCCTCCCTCAGGTCAAACTACTCGCTTGTTCAGCAACATTGGCGCTGCTATTGGCTCGCAAGCCAACATACCTGAGGGTTTCCCAAAGGCGATGCTAGATATACTGGAAGCACCTTTATACCTCTGATGAGTTTCCAGAATCTTTCTACTGCCGGAGCCCTGCCATACATGGCCTCTCACTAAAATTATTTAAACCTCCTTTCTATACAAGACTGCATTATGAGTTTAAATATCACATACTACGTGTCACTGACTTCAAAATTATAGTACTAAGAAAAATAAGAAAAACTCTGTTATATATAAACCCAAATATATTTTCTCAGTCCACAGCATTCGAACTTACACACTGCATCAAAGTACATAGTACTTTGCGATTTTGGCTTAAATAGCGGTGCTCCTCTTGCCGAATAAGGCAAACGAAAATTTGTGTATGCAATAATTTCGCAAAAATCATTCTGAATCTAAGGATAAAAATATATTTCATTGTGTTTGTTTATTATTAAATTACTGTAAACTTATCTAAAATATATTTAACTGGATTAGGCTAAATTAAATTAAGCTTGTTATAGTGAGGTTAAGTAAGTTTAATAAGGTTCTTTTGGTACAAAATTATTAATTTTTACATTAACACAAATGAAAAAATATATCTTTAAACGTATAAGAGAAATTTTTTGAAAGGACTTAATTTTAAATGAGTTCTTGCTAACTGACCAGTTTTACCTATTCGGCATATATATATATATATATATATATATATATATATATATATATATATATATATATATATATATATATATATATATATATATATATATATATATATATATATTCCAGTACGTCCTCCACGCTTCCCAGTTTATTAAGGGTCAATATTTTACGAAAAAAAAGCAAATCAAGTATCATTTGTTAAATTGGTAGTGGACAAAAATGGAGCGAGTGTTCTTATGTTTGTCTTTGTTGCTGTGTGGCGCTCGCTACCAGACTTGTCAGGTTGTGCTAGACTCTGTTAATTTGTGTTCTCGTGCGCTAGACCGTGTTCTAGTGCGTTGGGAGTGCCCTGGAAGGTGCTGGAGTTTGTTGGAAGGTGCTGGGCTATGTTGGAAGGTGCTGGGCTGTGTTGGAAGGTGCTGGGCTATGTTGGAAGGTGCTGGGCTGTGTTGGAAGGTGCTGGGCTATGTTGGAAGGTGCTGGGCTGTGTTGGAAGGTGCTGGGCTATGTTGGAAGGTGCTGGGCTGTGTTGGAAGGTGCTGGGCTATGTTGGAAGGTGCTGGACTATGTTGGAAGGTGCTGCGTTGTCTTGGATGGTGCTGAGCTGTGGTAAAGGTGCTGGACTGTGTTGGAAGTTGCTGGACTGTGTTGGACTGTGTTGGAAGGTGCTTGACTGTGTTGGAAGGTGCTGGAAGATGCTGGGCTGTGTTGAAAGGTGCTGACCTATGTAGGAAAGTGCTGGGCTGTGTTGGAAGATGCTGAGCTGTGTTGGAAGATGCGGATTCTCTTGGATGGTGCTGAACTGTGTTAGAAGGTGCTTGGTTGTGTTGGAAGTTGCTGGACTGTGAAGGTGCTGGGCTATGTTGGAAGGTGCTGGACTGTGCTGGAAGATGCTAGACTGTGTTGGAAGGTGCTAGGCCGTGTTGGAACGTGCTGGATTGTGTTGGAAGGTGCTAGGCTGTGTTTTAAGGTGCTGGGCTATGTCGGAATATGTTAAGCAATGGTAGAATATGTTAGGCTGCCTTGGAACGTCTCCGGCCGTGTTGGAACGTTTTAGGCTGTGCTGGAATGTGTGTTGTGTTACCCTGGGCTGGAATGGGAACTCCATGTGTTGGCAGTCTTATACTGGAATGGACCGTGTATCAAACAGCGTGTTATTCCAGCGATCTGACGAGCCAGTAATAAAAAATAAAAAAAAGTATCGACCTCTCACGCCGACGGCCCGACAACTCGATACGCCGACGTGTTGACGACCCAATGTTCCGAACACGCACAAAAAAAAGAAAAAAGAAACGCGGTCCATTATAGTGACGCCTCGACCACTCTTTTGACATTAAGCGATCTGACCACAAAACTGTTTCTGCATTTACTTCGACCTATGACAACTGTGCATATTTTTTTTTGTTTTGGTGATTAATGTTATTAAAACCAGCTCACAACAACAGCGCATCCTCATAATAACGAAAAACGAAAGAAGAAGAGCAGGAGTAAACTGGAGAGAGAAAGACGCTCCCTCTACAGAAGATGACGAAGAGTCACTGAGCTCCTCAGGAGTGCTGGAATATCTGATACACGAAAGGAGGCGCTGACCAGGGAAGTGGAAACTATCGAACTTAAGTTAAATGACTCTTACAGGAACCAGGAGAGATAGGAGGAGCTTAAAGCTATTAGCGAAATTGAAAGAAATTCAAAATATTTCTTTTCATGTGCCAAAAACAAGGCAAATACCACATCTAGTATCGGGCCCTTACTCAGACAGGATGGGACTTACACAGATGACAACAAGGAAATGAGTGAAATATTGAAATCCCAGTACGACTCTGTGTTTAGTGAACCACTAATCAGTCTGAGGATCGACGACCCAAATGATTTCTTCATGAATGAGCCTCAAAACTCCATAAATGTATGCCAGATTTCCGACATTACCCTAACTCCGATAGATTTCGAAAAAGGCATTGACAACATGCCCATGTGTGGCATGCAAAGAGTACGTAACCTTTATTCGGCGCATGTACACACCCTCATTTACAGGCTATCTCCCCCAACCAGCGAACCAGGTGACTGCGAGTTGACGATGGGGCCCCGTCGTTCAACTAGTACCTAGGTTCCAGCCAATAAGAAGATGGTTTTGGCAATCGCAGAGGTTATGTGGGTACCACTCTCCTGTCTGCCCTTGTCATTCCCATTCTAGAGCTGGTTGAAGTACGGTCTGCTCTCTAGTGGCTTCTATTCTGCCTTGCTTACCGTGGAGTGCACTAATACCTATCACTGTACATAGTGCATATAGTGTACATACTGCTGTTCTAAATTGGTGAAGGATAATATAAGTCAAAAGTTTTCTGCTGTTTATTTTGCTCCCTTTATACTCAGGATAACAGGCCTCTAGGCTGGAATACTGCTGTACATTAACATCTCCATTCAAAGCAGGTGAAATTGCAGATCTAGAGAGTGTACAGAGATCCTTTACTGTACCTATAAGTTCTGTCAAGCACCTTAACTACTGGGAACGCTTAGAAGCACTTGACTTGTACTCGTTGGAACACAGGAGGGAGAGATATATCATAATCTACACTTGGAAAATCCTGGAAGGAATGATCCCAAATCTGCACACAGAAATCACTCCCTACGAAAGTAAAAGACTGGGCAGGCGATGCAAAATGCCCCCAATTAAAAGTAGGGGCGCCATTGGTACACTAAGGGAAAACACCATAAGTGTCCGGGGCCCAAGACTGTTCAACAGCCTCCCATCAAGCATTAGGGGAATTGCCAATAAACCCCTGGCTGCCTTCAAGAGAGAGCTGGACAGATACCTAATGTCAGTGCCGGATCAGCCGGGCTGTGGCTCGTACGTTGGGCTGCGTGCGGCCAGCAGTAACAGCCTGGTTGATCAGGCCCTGATCCATCGGGAGGCTTGGTCATGGACCGGGCCGCGGGGGCGTTGATCCCCGGAATAACCTCCAGGTAACCAGGTTGTCGATGGCATCGGATGGGCTGGAAAATGAGTGGGAGAAGAGTTGAGATTCACCTAGGGAAAAATGAAGAGCACCATAACAGCTGGGAAACTCGACGTAACTGGAAACTCACGTAGAAAATAAATGTGCAGCAAAACAACGTTTAAGCTACAATCTAACTGGAAGCTCACCTGGGGGAAAAAGATGAGCAACAAAACTGCATTTAAGCATACAACCGTAACTGGAGGCTTACCTGGTAAAAAAAAAAGTAACAAAGCTGCATTTAAGCTAACAACGGTAACTGGAGGCTTACCTGGGGAAAAAATGAGCAATAAAACTGCATTTAAGCATACAACCGTAACTGGAGGCTCACCTGGAAAAAATACATGGGTAACAGGATGACGACTGCTTTGAGTTTTCTGTCAGAGTTTTCTTACTCTCGCAGCCCGGCCCTAGGTTAGGCTTGTCTAGTGTTTGCATGTTCAACCAAGGCGTTACTGCCGGCGGCCCGCTGGCTCACATATCCATCACAACCCGGTTAATCTGGTACTTGGTGAAGATACATGTTCAATTTCCATGTTATCTGGAACAACGGATATTGACACAATATTCTCTATTTTGCCCATGGCGCCCCTGTTTTTCACTGGGTTTATATTACACACTCACTCCAATGTGTTATGGGAGTGTGCTGATTTAGAACTATGACCTCGAATACCTTTCACGTACATGTATGTATTGTATATATTATCGTCTCTTTCTCTCTCTCCTTTGAGGCGTTCCCTGTAACTTAAATGCTTATTGGTTTTCTCTGGGTCGTAAATTATCTGTATTTGTACCAGCTCTGATATCTCTCCTGCCCTGAAAGGTGGCATCAGCATCAAACAATACTCAAAGCAAGAGAATACAAGTGTAAATAACAAAAAGGCACAATACCGTGACTGGAACGATACACAAATAACCCGCACATAAAAGAGAAAAGCTTACGACGACGTTTCGGTCCGACTTGGACCATTGACAAAGTCACACTAACAGAGGTGGAGCGTCTGGTTGTCTTTGTTGTGGACGTTTCGCCATCCAGTGGCTGGCTGGAGAAACGTCTACGATGGGGATGCCCGGGTGTTGTGCATGTGTCTTAATTTCATCTTGTCGGTATTATATACAATTCTTGTACTACTACTACTACTACCTCCACCTCTTCCTGCCTATATATAGCCGTCCTGCTCCACCTCTGTTAGTGTGACTTTGTCAATGGTCCAAGTCGGACCGAAACGTCGTCGTAAGCTTCTCTCTTTTATGTGCGGGTTATTTGTGTATAGAATACAAGTGATTTGAAAAGTGTCACCATTGGCACTATTTTCCCTCTTTACAAAATTCTCATTATCTACCCCTTCATTTTCCTGGCTTTCATGATATTTGCCTTACTGTGTTCTTTGAAAGAAAGGTCATCTGACACTACACTAGGAGCTTTCACACGTTCGTTTCGTTCTGTTTGGTGATTTTCTTGCGTTTCATATACAGTGTCTCTCGAGTTCTTCATTCTTTCCATATCTAAGCAGCTGGAACTTGTCACTACTGACACTGGAAGACTCTTTTTTATATCTTGTAGTCTGTCTCTTCACATAGTTACTAACATACACGTGACTATTTTTAGAGGGTTCTGCCTTCGTTGAATAAGATAATGAGGGGTCAGTCATTGAAAATAGTTAAAAATTAAGTGGACTACCCACATACTATTTGCAAGTGCTCTTAAGTGATATTATGGCAGTGTAACAGTAGACATCGGCAGAGAAGTTTATTGTGGAATTAAGCACAATTACCCCATTTATTACGATTACGTTTACCTGTTCTTGATTCCAGGCGTAATAGCTAACGTGCCCCTGTGTCGGACCAGGCTGTTGGCGTTGGCAGCCCGCAGTTCAACGTTGGCACCACAGCCCATCTAATCGGAAACGGACTTTAGTAGCCTACGTTAGGACATTTCCTATGTATGAAGGGATGGTGGTGAAAAATCTCGAGCGCCAGATAGCGACCGACTTGCCTTTAGAATGGGGTGCGTTGATGCTGGAGAAAATCTCTTAATCCATGGTACTGAAGCGACCCTTTCCTTTCTCAAATACAACGAATTACCTCCCAGGAATATAATAATAAAAACAAAATAACCAACACGAGTCGCATCGATCTCACCAACTGTGAAACAACAATCGTGCGCAATGCGCATTCGTCAATTTCTCTTTTCTGTTTTCACGTGTCACTAGTATAAAAAAAAAGTTGGTTAATATCGCTTAATCCTCAGGAGTGAGCCTTCTGCTGGCTCCTCCCCACCAACACTGCTGCTGGTCCTCCCCCACCAACACTGCTGCTAGTCCTCCCCACCAACAATGCTGCTAACTCCTCCCCACCAACACTGCTGCTGGCTCTTCCCCACCAACGCTGGTGCTGGTCCTCCCCACCAACGCCGCTCCTGGTCCTCCCCACCAAAGCCGCTCCTGGTCCTCCCCACCAACGCCGCTGCCGGTGCTCCCCACCAACACTACTGCTGGTCCTCCCCACTAACACTACTGCTGGTCCTCCCCACCAACACTACAGCTGGTCCTCCCCACCAACGTCGCTGCTGGTCCTCCTCACCAACGCTGCTGCTGGTCCTCTCACCAACGCCGCTGCTGGTCCTCCCCACCAACGCCGTTGCTGGTGCTCCCCTCCCACACTGCTGCTGGTCCTCCCTACCAACACTAATGCTGGTGCTCCCCACCAACACTACAGCTGGTCCTCCTCACCAAGACTGCTGCTGGTCCTCCCCACCAACACTGCTGCTGGTCCTCCTCACCAACACTGCTGCTGGTCCTCCTCACCAAGACTGCTGCTGGTCCTCCCCACCAACACTGCTGCTGGTCCTCCCCACCAACACTGCTGCTGGTCCTCCTCACCAAGACTGCTGCTGGTCCTCCCCACCAACACTGCTGCTGGTCCTCCTCACCAACACTGCTGCTGGTCCTCCCCACCAACACTGCTGCTGGTCCTCCCCACCAACACTGCTGCTGGTCCTCCTCACCAACACTGCTACTGGTCCTCCCCACCAACACTAATGCTGGTCCTTCCCACCAACACTAATGCTGGTCCTCCACACCAACACTGCTGCTGGTCCTCCCCACCAACACTAATGCTGGTCCTTCCCACCAACACTAATGCTGGTCCTTCCCACCAACACTGCTGCTGGTCCTTCCCACCAACACTAATGCTGGTCCTTCCCACCAACACTAATGCTGGTCCTTCCCACCAACACTGCTGCTGGTCCTCCCCACCAACACTGCTGCTGGTCCTCCCCACCAACACTGCTGCTGGTCCTCCTCACCAACACTGCTACTGGTCCTCCCCACCAACACTGCTGCTGGTCCTCCCCACCAACACTAATGCTGGTCCTCCCCACCAACACTAATGCTGGTCCTTCCCACCAACACTGCTGCTGGTCCTTCCCACCAACACTAATGCTGGTCCTTCCCACCAACACTGCTGCTGGTCCTTCCCACCAACACTAATGCTGGTCCTTCCCACCAACACTAATGCTGGTCCTTCCCACCAACACTAATGCTGGTCCTCCACACCAACACTAATGCTGGTCCTTCCCACCAACACTAATGCTGGTCCTTCCCACCAACACTAATGCTGGTCCTTCCCACCAACACTAATGCTGGTCCTTCCCACCAACACTAATGCTGGTCCTTCCCACCAACACTAATGCTGGTCCTTCCCACCAACACTAATGCTGGTCCTTCCCACCAACACTAATGCTGGTCCTTCCCACCAACACTAATGCTGGTCCTTCCCACCAACACTAATGCTGGTCCTTCCCACCAACACTAATGCTGGTCCTTCCCACCAACACTAATGCTGGTCCTCCACACCAACACTAATGCTGGTCCTTCCCACCAACACTAATGCTGGTCCTTCCCACCAACACTAATGCTGGTCCTTCCCACCAACACTAATGCTGGTCCTTCCCACCAACACTAATGCTGGTCCTTCCCACCAACACTAATGCTGGTCCTTCCCACCAACACTAATGCTGGTCCTCCACACCAACACTAATGCTGGTCCTTCCCACCAACACTAATGCTGGTCCTCCACACCAACACTAATGCTGGTCCTCCACACCAACACTGCTGCTGGTCCTCCCCACCAACACTAATGTTGGTCCTTCCCACCAACACTGCTGCTGGTCCTTCCCACCAACACTAATGTTGGTCCTCCCCACCAACACTGCTGCTGGTCCTTCCCACCAACACTAATGTTGGTCCTCCCCACCAACACTGCTGCTGGTCCTTCCCACCAACACTGCTGCTGGTCCTTCCCACCAACACTAATGTTGGTCCTTCCCACCAACACTGCTGCTGGTCCTTCCCACCAACACTGCTGCTGGTCCTTCCCACCAACACTAATGTTGGTCCTTCCCACCAACACTGCTGCTGGTCCTTCCCACCAACACTGCTGCTGGTCCTTCCCACCAACACTAATGTTGGTCCTTCCCACCAACACTGCTGCTGGTCCTTCCCACCAACACTAATGTTGGTCCTTCCCACCAACACTAATGTTGGTCCTCCCCACCAACACTAACGCGGGTCCTTCCCACCAACACTAATGCTGGTCCTCCCCACCAACACTGCTGCTGGTCCTCCCCACCAACACTGCTGCTGGTCCTTCCCACCAACACTAATGCTGGTCCTCCCCACCAACACTGCTGCTGGTCCTCCCCACCAACACTAATGTTGGTCCTCCCCACCAACACTAATGCTGGTCCTCCCCACCAACACTGCTGCTGGTCCTCCCCACCAACACTGCTGCTGGTCCTTCCCACCAACACTAATGCTGGTCCTTCCCACCAACACTGCTGCTGGTCCTCCCCACCAACACTAATGCTGGTCCTTCCCACCAACACTGCTGCTGGTCCTTCCCACCAACACTAATGCTGGTCCTCCCCACCAGCACTGCTACTGGTCCTCCCCACCAACACTAATGTTGGTCCTTCCCACCAACACTAATGCTGGTCCTCCACACCAACACTAATGCTGGTCCTCCACACCAACAATGCTGCTCTCAGTAGTAGTAACCAGTTACCAGTAACCAGTGTACCAGTCGCCAAGCTCTCAGTAGTAGTAACCAGTTACCAGTAACCAGTGTACCAGTAGATGACTCACTACCAACCGTCTCTGCCTGAGTCACTGTCTGTATTCATATTGCCGCTGACCTCAGCAGTATTTCAAAGACCCCCACATATGGGTACTGTGGGCGGTCAGTTATACGAGAGTGAGCAAGGAGGCAGGTCACGGCTGTTAGGGCGCTTCACACATTATCCGTAATATACGTACTTCCAGCCTACGTGAGTATTTCTTTACCCTATCCACGTGTTCGAACCCCACATGATACTGCTGGTCCTCCCCACCAACACTAATGTTGGTCCTTCCCACCAACACTAATGCTGGTCCTCCCCACCAACACTGCTGCTGGTCCTCCCCACCAACACTGCTGCTGGTCCTCCCCACCAACACTGCTGCTGGTCCTCCCCACCAACACTGCTGCTGGTCCTCCCCACCAACACTAATGCTGGTCCTCCCCACCAACACTAATGCTGGTGCTCCCCACCAACACTGCTGCTGGTCCTCCCCACCAACACTGCTGCTGGTCCTCCCCACCAACACTAATGCGGGTCCTTCCCTCCAACACTAATGCTGGTCCTCCCCACCAACACTGCTGCTGGTCCTCCCCACCAACACTGCTGCTGGTCCTCCCCACCAACACTGCTGCTGGTCCTCCCCACCAACACTGCTGCCGGTCCTGAAAAATCGCACAACTGCAAAGGAGTTAAAAACGACAAAAAAAAGCACACGTGTTCGTGTGCGTGCGTGAACACAAAACACAAAAGCCAGAACACGGCGAGCACAACTAAGCTCTTGTAACTATTAACAGGTAACCACAAAGCAACAGAAACAAGTCACCTGTTGTCATTATCTCTGCAGGACAAGGAGCCTGAAAATGACGCTAACGGTTGTAGGGATGGTCGAAGTGGCTGCTAGAGTTCAACCGGTACAGGTGCCAAAACCAAGCCTTTTAAGAGGCGGAGCACAGTATGACAGGGGGAAAAATGGATCAGAGAGCGAACATTACATCGAACATGTTACCGGAAGTTATCGACCGACGCAACGTGGCTAGCACGTGAGAGGTCAGCGCATCTTACAACAGCCTTCAGGAGCTCGATACGAAGGAGTACTACTGATAGTAACGAAGAGAGACAAAGCACAATGTTTCACTCTATATAGAGCAGCCTGATAAGAGCTCTACGTAGAGCAAAACGTGGTCGCAATAAAAAATTTTATTTACACCCATTTCCGTTCTTCATTTGATATCACGAACGTTAAAAAAAAGAACGTCAGGATTATGCACAACGTACGTAAAGTTTCTCCTGTCGAAGTTTCAATCTGAAGAACAAGATCAGAAACTTAAGGTTCAAAGATTTCCAACTAGAATAGTCCCATTGCTGAGGAAAAGACCAACGGAAATTAGCCTCTCTCTCTCTCTCTCTCTCTCTCTCTCTCTCTCTCTCCTGACAGAAAATAGAACTAAGATACAAGATCGAGAAAAATAACCTCAATACGGAATAAGAGGATCAAAAACAAGGGGACATACATGGAAGCTGAAAACACCGAGCTGTCAGGAAGTACTTTTTCAGGGTGGCAGGGAAGTGGAATGAATTTTTGAGAATGGGTACGAGATTATGGGGCCAGTAATCATTAATGGCAACACTGAACCCACTGAAAATACAAATCCATGATAACTGGTGAGAATCCATACACATATACAAATCCGTGAGAATAAACTGAAAGCCAACAACACACAAATTGGTGAATATACACATACAAATCCGTGAGTACAAATTGGTGAGTATACACACAACTCCGTGAACACAAATTGGAAGCAAACATACAAATCCATCAGTGTAAATTGAGAGCAAACATACAAATCTGTGAGTACGAATTGGAATAAACAACATACAAGTCCGTGAGTACAAATTGGTGAGTACACACATACAAATGAAATATCAAAACAATTTCCCTCTCGAAAACGAAATGAAAAATCCAGTTCAATCCGTCCCTCGGCCCCTCGGCCAGCGGACAAATCCCACAACCTGAGCTAAAACTCACGTCATCGCCTGCTGCTAGTGGTGGTACTGCTTCTGGTGCTGCTGTTGCAGGTAGTGGTGCTGGCGGTGGTGCTGCTGTCGCTGGTGGTGCTGTTGCTGCTAGTGGTGCTGCTGTTGCAGGTGTTGGTGGTTGTAGTACTGCTGGTGGAGCTGCTGTTAGTGCTGCTGGTGCTGATACTGCTGTTTCTGCTTCTGGGATGGCTACTGGTGCCTCTGCTGTTACTGGTGGTGTTGTTGCTTTTGTTATCATAGTTACTGAAGTTCACATAGGCACAATACCGTGACTGGAACAATACACGAATAACCCGCGTATGGGAGAGAGACTTACGACAGCGTTTCGGTCCGACTTGGTCCATTAACAAGTCCCAGTAACGTTTGTACAGTTTCTATGTTCAGTACAACAGTACCAACAGACCCCTGGCAGTCTTCAAGCTGGCACTGGACAAGCACCTAAAGTCAGTTCCTGATCAGCCGGGCTGTGGCTCGTACGTTGGTTTGCGTGCAGCCAGCAGCAACAGCCTGGTTGATCAGGCTCTGATCCACCAGGAGGCCTGGTCACAGACCGGGCCGCGGGGGCGTTGACCCCCGGAACTCTCTCCAGGTAAACTCCAGGTATGTTTCCCAGTTACTGCCGAACAACCTTTCACCACACACACTAACCATCACCCCAACCTCACAAGCATCTGTACCACCACCCTACCACCATCTATACCGCCACAATCATCCCCAGCAACCAAGTACCTGAAGTTATAGCCTCCGGGGCCAGGTCCCAGACCAGGACTACCAGCGATTACCTTCAACCATCACCGACACCCTCTTCCTGAGACCCTGGACATCACCACCATTCCAGCACGACTACCACTACCACTACCAGCACGACCACCACAACCTCTTGCATGGGTGGCACTGCATGATAACCATCAGGCTTGCTTCCAGCCTCCTCCCGCAAGCTGGTATCTTCTACTGTCGTTCAGAAATCACTTCCATTATAATTAAGGAGAAGTCAGCCCCTCTGGCGGCTTCGCGCTGATCTCAGCCACAATGATCTCTGAGTCCCACAGATATCTCTCAGCCCCACCGATCTCTCAGCCCCACAGATTTCTTAGCCAAAGAAATCTCTCAATCCTACTGATCTCTCAGCCCCACAGATCTCTCAAACCCACATATATATCAGTCCCACATATCTCAGTCTTTACTAGTCTCTCAGCCCCTCCGGTCTCTGAAACCCCGCTCTCTGCCCCCAACACAGTCATGTTTGCTAAAACTAACAAGGTAACACCAACGAAAAATTCGCTACTCCATCCAGGGATCCAATAACATGAAGGATTTCCTATCCAAGCTGCAGGTTCATATTACAGGTTGCCAGCGTTGTGCAGGTTGCCAGCGCTGTGCAGGTTGCCAGCGCTGTGCAGGTTGCCAGCGCTGTGCAGGTTGCCAGCGTTGTGCAGGTTGCCAGCGCTGTGCAGGTTGCCAGCGCTGTGCAGGTTGCCAGCGCTGTGCAGGTTGCCAGCGTTGTGCAGGTTGCCAACCCTGTGATACACCTGTGACTAGTCTCGAGGGATAGTTCTCTGTCGACTACCTGGAGTCTACCTGGAGGGTGTCCTGGGGTTCAACGCCCCCACGGCCCAGTCCTTGACGAGGCCTCCCAGTAGATCAGGGACTGACCAGCCAGACTGTTACTGCTGACTGCACGACTAGATTTCCTTGTTGATTGCCTGGTAAACCTGGCTGTTGCTGCCAGCAGCCCACAGATCGACACAAGCACCACAACCTGGTCATATTGTTTAGGCAGTCAAATAAGGACCCCAGTGGAAATAAGTCACTTTGACTTTTTGGGGGGTTATCCTAGGTAATTGACACATATGTCACTACCTACCTACTATGTCACTACCTACCTACTATGTCACTACCTACCTACTATGTCACTACCTACCTACTATGCATGATAATTTGCATAACTGCATTTATGTGTACCTGTACCTTAATAAACTTAGCTGCTAAGACTGGTCTCGGACCAGATCGCGGGGGGGGGGGCTCTGACCCCCGGATTCCACTACATTACGTGTAGTCGAATTATCATACATAGTAGGTAGGTAGTGACATGTGTGTAAATTACCTAGGATAACCCCCCCAAAAAAGTCAGAGAAAGTGACTTATTTCCACTGACTACCTGAACAATATGTCCCGGTTGTAGTGCTTGTGTCAGTCTGCGGGCTGCTGGCAGCAACAGCCAGGTTTACCAGGCAGGTAGCACTGTCACCACTGCCAAATTGAAAGTTACCAGTGGTGTGTAGGAAGCCAGGGGCTTCCTACACACCACTGGTAACTTCCAATTTGGAATATATCATCTGGATTCTAACAATCCATTACCACTGAGAGGAGAGACTGAGAGGAGAGCTCAATATTGTCACTCGTGGAAATTAACCATGACAATCTGTGCCCATACTCGACACACAATATAAAACTGAAAAGGAAAATGTCCACGACAAGATACACGAGAACAACGACTCCAGTGTTACTACCACTACGTGCGGTCAGCAGCAACCGCATGGTTGATCAGGTCCTGATATACCGGGAGGGATGGTCAGGGACTGGGCAGCGGGGGCGATGATCACCCGTACACCCTCCAGGTAAACTCCAGGTAGCAAGACCACTAACTCGTATGCCAAAGAATACGCTACCTGGGATACCTGAAGGACGTTTTCAGGGGTCAATGTCCCCGTGGCCTAGTCCCAGACTAGGCCTCCTCGAGAATCAAGGCCTGATCAAGCAGGCTGTTACCACTGGCTACAGGGAGCTGAACAGATACCTACTCAGTACGGGATTAGCCGGGCTGTGGTTCGTACGTTGGTCTACGTGCGACCAGTAGTAACAGCCTCGTTGATCAGGCCCTGATCCACCGGGAGGCATGGTCACTGATCCTCGGAATACCCTCCAGGTAGACACCAGGTAGGTAGACACGCAATCCAACATACGAACCACAGCTCGTCTGGTCAGGAACTGATTTGAGGAACCTGTCTAGTTACCTCTTAAAAGCAGGTAGAGGCTTGTTGGTAATTCTCCATATGCACGGAAGGAGGACGCTGAAGAGTCGAGGACCGCTGACACTTATCGAGTCGTCTCTTAAGAGCACTCATTACGCCCCTGCTTTTAGTGGAAGTATTTTGCACCGTCTTCCAGCTTCTTGGTGTGCTCAGATTTGTAACGAGTCCCTCCAGGATTTTCCAGGTGTATATTACGTACCTTTACTCGGCTGCGTACCAAAGAATGCAGTTGAAGGGACTTCCAGCGTTCCCAGTACTTCAGATGCTTGAGTGGAAGTGGAAGTTCTCTGTACTTTTTCTAGCTCCGCAATCTCACTTGTCTTGGAGGTATATCCTTGATATATCTTTGAAGGCTTTCGAGAGTTTCCCTACTCTCTAGTGCCTGCCTGATCACCTAGGCTGTCACTGCTGAGCTACATGCCCATCACAGCCTGATAGTCGAGCTTGGAGAGAATAAGTGACTTGATAACACTGATGGGCTGATCACATCGACTCCAGGCTGAGGGACTGATTACCTCAAACTTCCTATCTTCAAGCATTCTTCTCTGTATTGGACTGATGAAGCCACTGTCTGGCGAAACGTTTCCACAGTAAAGATACCCAAGTGTTGCACGAATGTCTAAGTCATCATTCTGTGTGGTACATACCTGGAGAGTGTTTTCCCTATGTCAGAGGTTTATTTCCCAGAGGTTTATTCTCCAGGCAGAGGTTTATTCTCCAGAGGTTTATTTCCCAGAGGTTTATTCTTCAGAGGTTTATTTCCCAGAGGTTTATTCTCCAGAGGTTTATTCTCCAGAGGTTTATTCTCCAGAGGTTTATTTCCCAGAGGTTTATTCTCTAACAGAGGTTTATACTCCAGGCAGATATTTATTCCCCATATGTTTATTTTGTTTTTAGTGCATGCTTTATTCGCAGGCATAAGTTCACCCCTTGGATCTAGGGTAGACACACGTCATCACCGCCGGGGTGGCTGGGGGACTGATCCCCAATTATAAACTGCACTGACTGCATGATTGTATGTTGTTGTTTGTGCTGAGTCAAACTTCCCTCCCAGAATTGTTGAATATATTTGACATGTTTTCCACCCAATAATGAAAGTTAAAATTATTATTACTAGTATTATTATTACTGTATAATTATTGACTCATATTTTCAGAAAGTTGCCCAGGGCATATTTTTTTTTTATTATTAACACATCGGCCGATTCCCACCAAGGCAGGGAGGCCCGAAAAAGAAAAACTTTAATCATTCACTCCATCACTGTCTTGCCAAAGGTGCGCTTACACTACAGTTATAAAACTGCAACATTAACACTCCTCCTTCAGAGTGCACTGCACTTACCATCCCCAGGACTCAAGTCCGGCCTGCCGGTTTCCCTGAATCCCTTCATGTTAGCCTGTTCATACTCCAACAGCAGGTCACCTAAAAACCATTTGTCTCTAAACCTATCTAACACACGCATGCTTGCTAGAAGTCCAAGCCCCTCCTGGAGGTTACCTGGAGGTTATTCCGGGGATCAACGCCCCCGCGGCCCGGTCCATGACCAGGACTCCCGATGGATCAGGGCCTGATCAACTAGGCTGCTACTGCTGGCAGAACGCAGTCCAACGTACGAGCCACAGCCCGGCTAATCCGGCACTGACTTTAGGTATCTGTCCAGCTCTCTCTTGAAGACAGCCAGGGGCTTATTGGCAATTCCCCTAATGCTTGATGGGAGGCTGTTAAACAGTTTTGGGCCCCGGACACTTATGGTGTTTTCTCTTAGTGTACCAATGGCGCCCCTACTTTTTATTGGGGGCATTTTGCATCGCCTGCCCAGTCTTTTACTTTCGTAGGGAGTGATTTCTGTGTGCAGATTTGGGACCATTCCTTCCAAGATTTTCCAAGTGTAGATTATGATATATCTCTCCCTCCTGCGTTCCAACGAGTACAAGTCAAGTGCTTCCAAGCGTTCCCAGTAGTTAAGGTGCTTGACAGAACTTATACGTGCAGTAAAGGATCTCTGTACACTCTCTAGATCTGCGATTTCACCTGCTTTGAATGGAGATGTTAATGTACAGCAGTATTCCAGCCTAGAGAGAACAAGTGATTTGAAAAGGATCATCACTGGCTTGGCATCTCTCGTTTTGAAAGTTCTCATTATCCATCCTATCATTTTCTTTGCACGTGCGATCGTGGCACTGTTGTGATCCTTGAAAGTGAGATCCTCAGACATTACTACTCCCAGGTCCCTTACATTATTTTTCCGCTCTATTGTATGGCCGGAGTCGGTAGTATACTCTGTTCTAGTTATTATCTCCTCCAGTTTTCCATAACGGAGTAGTTGGAATTTGTCCTCATTGAACATCATATTGTTTACCGTTGCCCACTGGAAAACCTCGCACACAAAATCTCCTTTACCCCCTCCCTCCAACCTTTCCTAGGCCGACTCCTACCCCACCTTCCCTCCACTACAGATTTATACACTCTCGAAGTCATTCTATTTCGTTCCATCCTCTCTACATGTCCAAACCACCTCAACAACCCCTCCTCAACCCTCTGGATAATAGTTTTGGTAATCCCACACCTCCTCCTAATCTCCAAACTACGGATTCTCTGCATTAAATTCACACCACACATTGCCCTCAGACATGGCATCTCCACTGCCTCCAGCCTTCTCCTTGTTGCAACATTCACCACCCATGCTTCATACCCATATAAGAGTGTTAGTATAACTATACTCTCATACATTCCCCTCTTTGCTTCCATTGACAAAGTTCTCTGTCTCCACAGGCTCCTGGGAGCACCACTCATTTCTTTCCCTTCGTCAGTTCTATGATTCACCTCATCCTTCATAGACCTATCTGCTGACACGTCCACTCCCAAATATCTGAATACATTCCCCTCCTCCACACACTCTTTTTCCAATCTGATATCCAATCTTTCGTTACATTTTTGTTATCATCATTACTTCATTCTTTCCCATATTCACTTTTAATTTCCTTCTTTTACATACCCTACCAAATTCATCCACCAACCTCTGCACCCTCTCTTCAGAATCTCCAAAAAGCACAGTGTCATCAGCAAAGAGAAACTGTAACAACTCCCACTTTGTGTTAGATTCTTTATCTTTTAACCGTACACCTCTTGCCAACACCCGAGCATTCACTTCTCTTACAACTCCATCTATAAATATGTTGAACAACTACGGTGACATCACACATCCTTGTCTAAGGCCTACTTTTACTGGGAAATAATCTCCCTCTCTCCTACATACTCTAACCTGAGCCTCTTTATCCTCATAAAAACTCTTCACTGTTTTCAATAACGTACCTCCTCTTCCATACATTTGAAACATCTGCCACACTGCCCGACTATCTACCTTATCATACGCCTTTTCCAAATCCATAAATGCTACAAAAAGCTCCCCACCCTTATCTAAATACTGCTCATCTATATGTTTCACTGTAAACACCTGCTCTACACACCCCCTACCCTTCCTAAAGCCTCCTTGCTCATCTGATATATATATATATATATATATATATATATATATATATATATATATATATATATATATATATATATATATATATAGACAAGAGCTTTTTTTTACAACTGAGAATTGACAGTAAATATAACCTGAGCAACTGAAGAGACCAAAGCAATTTAAATTCTAAGCAAACACCCGCGACACGACAAAAACAAACAAAAAAAAAGTTCAAAGTTTTGCGCTACCTGACAGCAATAAAATACGTACACAAAATGGGAGTTGCTACGAGGGACACACACACACACACACACACACACACACACACACACACACACACACACACACACACACACACACACACACACACACACAAAAGGTAACAAGCACTCTCCAAACACAATATATACAGCGATGACAGACTAACAGACTTGTGACTATTGCTCCTCCCTTAACGAAAGCTATGTCAAATGTAACAAACTAGTCCTTTATAACGTTCAAACCTTTTATAACATCCAAAAGTCACCTTTTATAACGCCCAAAGTCACCTTTTATAACGCCCAAAGTCACCTTTTATAACGTCCAAAGTCACCTTTTATAGCGTCCAAAGTAACCTTTTATAACGTCCAAACTTGCTTTTATAACGTCCAAAGTAACCTTTTATAACGTCCAAAGTAATCTTTTATAACGTCCTTTTACTCTTCGAGACGCGTTTCGGTCGGTCCTGGACAGACCGAAACGTCGCCTTAATTAATAATTCCCCTCCAAGCCGAAGGATGGGAAATGGCAAACATCAGCGGGATGCGATTTCAGACATTTTTTCCGAGAATGTCTGAGCTCGTTAACCCGAACTCTGTTCCGCCTTGGGGCAGATATCCCAGAGATATCTTTCCACTATCTGCAAATGTATATGAGGATAATTATGGAAAACTGCAAATCGAGAAAGCAAATGGGGAGAGAAAACGGAGACCCGATTAAGAGAAAACGTATGGAGACGAGAAACTAAAGTGAACGGACACGGAAGAACACACTTTTCCGCCACCCAACCAATATGATAGTCAAATGAAACAAAGAAAATAGAGAGAGAGAGAGAATAACGGGTAGAGTCAAAAGCCAACTTGTAAAAAGAATGAAAAAGCAAAAAAGATAGAGAGAGAGAGAGAGAGAGGGGGGGGAGGGATGGGGGGAATGAAGTGAATATAGTGTCAACATGGCAGCATCGAAATGGAGAGGATGTCCAATACCAAGACCTGGGGAGTGCCACAGCAACTAGGCACACACACACACACACACACACACACACACACACACACACACAAATAGTTTGGGAAGCGATGTAGTGGAGGCAGGATCCATACATAGCTTTAAGCAGAGGTACCTGGAGGTTACCTGGAGGTTATTCCGGGGATCAACGCCCCCGCGGCCCGGTCCATGACCAGGCCTCCCGATGGATCAGGGCCTGATCAACTAGGCTGTTACTGCTGGCCGCACGCAGTCCGACGTACGAGCCACAGCCCGGCTGATCCGGCACTGACTTTAGGTATCTGTCCAGCTCTCTCTTGAAGGCAGCCAGGGGGTTATTGGCAATTCCCCTAATGCTTGATGGGAGGCTGTACGATAAAGCTCATGGTTCAGGGAGTGACCTAGTAGCGACCAGTGAAGAGGCGGGGCCAGGAGCTTGGACTCGACCTCTCAGTAGTAATAACCAGTTACCAGTAACCAGTGTACCAGTAGATGACTCACTACCAACCGTCTGTGTGAATCATTGACTGTATTCATATTGCTGCTGACCATAGCAGAATTTCAAACATCCCTCACCCGTAGGAATGGTCCCAAATCTGCACACAGAAATCACTCCCTACGAAAGTAAAAGACTGGGCAGGCGATGCAAAATGCCGCCAATAAAAAGTAGGGGCGCCATTGGTACACTAAGAGAAAACACCATAAGTGTCCGGGGCCCAAAACTGTTCAACAGCCTCCCATCAAGCATTAGGGGAATTGCCAATAAACCCCTGGCTGCCTTCAAGAGAGAGCTGGACAGATACCTAAAGTCAGTGCCGGATCAGCCGGGCTGTGGCTCGTACGTCGGACTGCGTGCGGCCAGCAGTAACAGCCTAGTTGATCAGGCCCTGATCCATCGGGAGGCCTGGTCGTGGACCGGGCCGCGGGGGCGTTGATCCCCGGAATAACCTCCAGGTAACCTCCAGGTAGGCACTCATGGGTCAGTCAGGCTAGGGAGCAGAGAGAGGCAGGACGGCTGTTGGCGCTTTCCATACTTCCCGTTATATATTATACGTACTACCAGCCTACGTGAGTATTCTTACCCTATCCACGTATCGAAAACCCACATGACAGACCCCTGCAACCTCAACTAGGTGAGTACACAAAGAAGAGGTACGATAAAGCTCTTGGAGCTTTATCGTACTGAACCTTACAGTAGAGAAGGACAAGGGGAGGGAACATGCTTACTTAAGTACAAATTTAACGAGAAATTGATACGAACAGACCGTTTGAATTAACGTAAACAGGATCAAGGGGACACAGGTGGAAGCTGAAGACAGATGTCACACTGATGTAAGGAAGTATTTCTTTAGTCTCGGGGTGATTGAAAAGTGAAATGACTTGGATGAGGCAGTGGATGTAAACTCAATACGCAGTTTCAAGAGTAGATACAAGGCTGAATATTAAAATGGTGTACAATACCGACAGGTTGGTAAGACACAGGCGCAACAGAAAAGTTAGTAGAAGCAGTAGAGATGCGAAGACGACGTAATCAGTCCGTCACCGTTGAAGACGTAGTTTTGAGGTGGTCAGTCCCTCATTGTTTTAGACTATGGAACAAAATCTCTTCTCCAGGCTGAGGGACTGACCACCTCAAAACTCCGTCTTCAACGGTGAAGGACTGATTACATCGTCTTCACAACTCTATTGTTTCTGCCCACTTTTCTGTACTCGACTGAAGAAGCCTACTGTGTAGGCGAAACGTTTCGGAATAAAGATACTTAACTGCTGCACATGTGTCTTAGATACAAGGCTCAAGAGGCCAGAGGTCAGTGATGCCGATCAAAGTACACAAGACCAAGCAAGGGACCGAGTCTCGACGCTTGTGCAACATATTGGAATCTTTATTAAGGAAACGTTTCGCCACACAGTGGTTTCATCAGTCCAATACAAAGCAGAACGGCGGGTACGGAGATGAAGAATTGGAGGTAATCAGTCCCTCAGCCTGGAGTCGATGTGATCAGTGTCCATCAATCTTGAAAAAAGGACTGATTACCTCATTCTCTTCCTCGTCTTCCACCGTTCTTCTCTGTGTTGGACTGAAGAAGTCACTGGCTGGCGAAACGTTTCCCGAATAAAAATTCCCAAATGTTGCACAAGTCTCTCATTCTTCAACTTGTCGGTTTTCTAAATAATTTACACCACATCAAGAGCCCATCACCGACATCAAGATACCATCACCGGAATCAAGAGTCCATCACCGGCATAAGAGCCCATCACCGGCATCAAGAGCCCAACGCCGGCATCAAGAGCACATCGCCGGCGTCAAGAGCCCATCACCGGCATCAAGAGCCCATCACCGGCATCAACGCTCCCCGTCAATCTACCGTTCTACTTTTGCTGGGTTCCGAGAGTTATTCCTACTCCCGCAGCCCGGCCCGGGGCCAGGCTTGTCTGTGGCATACCTGTGAATGATTTCGGTCTGTGGTCAAGACGTCCTTGCTGTCTGACCAACCAGGCTGTTGCTGATAAGACACATGTGCAACAGTTGGGTATCTTTATTCCGAAACGTTTCGCCTACACAGTAGACTTCTTCAGTCGAGTATAGAGGAGTTTGCAGAAGCAGTAAAAATGTGAAGACGATGTAATCAGTCCATCACCCTTGAAGACGGAGTTTTGAGGTGGTCAGTCCCTCAGCCTGGAGAAGAGTTTTGTTCCATAGTCTGAAGACTCTTGTGTAGGCGAAACGTTTCGGAATAAAGATACCTAACTGTTGCACATGTGTCTTACTTATCACCATGTCGGTATTATATACCATTTTCATATTTAGACTGTTGCTGCCGGCGAGGCGCTGGCCATCACAGCTTGGTTGATCCGGCACTTAAGATATTATTGTAGTTTCTTCTTTAAAACTTGTACATTGGCGACGAGCCTGGCTCAAGGCCGGGTTCCGGGAGTAGAAAGACTAGAAACTCAGAGGTACTGGCAATGTTGCTGAGATCCGGTGGCAGCAGGTTGAAGAGTCGTGAACCCCTGAAGTTGAGGGGAGAAGATGGTGGGAGAGGAAAGAAAGATGGCGAACGGGGAGGGAGAGGAGAAAGCTGGCGAGGGGAGAGAAGGATGACTAGAAGAGAAAAAGAAGGGGGTAAGAGAGGGAGTAGTGGTGTTGCATCAATAAACATTTTCCCCTTACTGTGCCTACCTTTCCCCCCTCTCTGCCCTCCCTTCAAGTGAATAGTCCTAGAGAGTTTCCTCAGTCTCTCCCCACCTCTCTCTGTCTCTCTCTCTTCCCGCTCTCCCCCTCTTTCCTCTAAGAGACTGTCCCCTTTCCCCTACCAATCCATCTACATCCCCTACCAATCCGTCCGTTTATCCTCCTGTTCCCTACCCTTCCCCTGCACCCCTCTTTTTTCCCTACCATTTATTGCCCTTCCCCATACCATTCTCTCTTTCCCCTCCTATTCCGTACCTTTCTCCCTTACCATTCTCTTTTTCCCTTACTATTCCCTACCATTCTCTTTCCCCTCCTATTCCTTACCCCTCTCCCTTACCATTCTCTCTCCCCCTTCCACTGTAAATCCCCACCCTAAACCCATATTCCTTTTTCTGCAGAATCTCGTCCAGCATTCCCATCGGCCCTGGTTTTCCCCTTCCCTACCATGTTATTCCCTTCCCTTCATACAGTAGCATCCATCACCCATCTTTTCTGCAGAATCACCTCCCATTTCCCTGGCCCGGTCCCTGGTTCTTGTCCCTCGTCGCTACACACTGGTTGTCGGCTTCCCTCGACCGAGCCAGCGACTCCACACTCTAAGATAAAGCCGATTTCCTTGAAGGCCAGGTTTCAGGCCGAAAAAAAACATCTGGAAGCCTGTCACAAGTCACCGAGGGGTATTTACCTTTGATATACCTTTGATGAGTTTCGAGAGTCGTACTATCGGAGCCCGGCCATGGGCCAGGCTCGTCTGCCATTCACTATGGATCAACAGCCCTTCGCCAGCATCAAGGTGATGCCCCTTGATATACCTTTGACGGATTTCGAGAGTTTTCTTACCCTCGTAGCCCGGCCCTGGTATATTACCCAATGGATCAATAACTTAGAAGTTTTTTAACTCAGGAAAATCAGCTTCTTTAAGACATACCTGTGACCTACTTCGAGGGTTGCTTTATCCTCGCATCCCGAGCTGAGGCCAGACTTCCTAGTAGATCACCTGGTTAACCAGGCTATTACTGCTAGCACCCGCGGCTCACGTGACGTAGACCGTCATGAAGGATTAAACAGCCCAACGACCCAATTAGCGCAGTGGTTTGACAAAATCACAAACTGTTACGTCACTCCTTTTAAAGTCGATGCCAGATCAGCAGTAACAAAATGGTTGATCAGGCCCTGATCCACTGCGAGGCCTGGTCATGGACCGGGCCGCAGGGGGCGTTGACCCCCGGAATACCCTCCAGGTAGACCTTTAGTACTATTTTTTCAACTAAAAAAAAATAACTTCAAGAAGAAAGCCTTATTTTTCCCCCCTCAAAATCCCTTTATTTACGTAACTGCTACGCATTCTCTCCCTCCAACACATAACTCACAATGCTACGTACAGAGTGAACGTTCACAAAATTTACATCGATTTCAGGATTTAGAACCCTCCCTCTTCTATTCATGTCGAGTCCTACCTTAAACCGATTTTAATTTGACAAATCGGCAAACCCACGATTTAGAAATACGAGGTTCAAGCGTGGGCTGAACCTGACCAAGAACTGGAATACAAGTCGTGACCACAACAACCATGATACCAGCGTGTCGGGAAAATAAACACAAGTATTGTATAATAATGCGATCCTTTATTGACAGCGTTTATACTAATTTATCTCCATACCAGCGTGTCACTCAAACACATAACCCGCACATAAGAGAGAAGCTTACGACGTTTCAGTCCGACTTGAACCATTTACAAGTCACTTGTAAATGACCCAAGTTGAACCGAAACGGCCTAAGTTTTTCTCTCATATGTGCGGGTTATTTGTGTACTGTTCCAGTCACGGTATTGTGCCTTTTTGTTCTTTACTATGCAGTGGTTTGATACCAGATATATTAAACAAGTTCCTTATATTTGCTTGCAACAGATAAGTGAACTGTAGATATATATCCAAATGTACTCCTGTAAACCCTTTTGGGGCCTAGTTCCTAGGTCTTTTGTGTATCCATATGCTCTTGCGCTATCCTCCACAGGATGGATATGGGGTTCACAATAAACTATCCACTTCGGCGGCCAAATCTAATCTTACACTACTATAGTTCGCTGGAACGCGGTCGTTCTCTGGGACACGTGAGTCTCCTAGCATGTTTGGTCGCTAGGATACATTGGTTCTTTGGTTGGGTCGTCACGCGTTGGGTTGTTACCATACGGTGATTCATCACTACTTTTATACCTGAAGAGTTCCAAGAGTTTTACTACTCCCGGAGCCCGGCCATGAGCCAGGTTCGTCTGGTATTTGCCTGGTTAACCAGGCTGTTGCTGCTGGTGGCCCGCTGCCCCACATATCCATCACAGTCTGGTTGATATGGCGCTTGGCGGAGGTACATGTCTAATTTTCACTTGAAAGCTTCTACACTTGTTACGGCAATGTTTCTGACCTCTTCTGGTAGGGTGTTAAACAGTCTCGGACCACGGATGATGATAAAGTGTTTTCTTATTGTGCCCTTGGTGCTCCTGTATTTCGCTAGGTTTATTTACACATTCTCCCATCTCTCTTGCTCCAGTATGTAAATTTGGGACCAGGCCCTCAGGCACTTCCCAGGTATATATATTATCGTGTATCTCTCTCTTCTCCGCTCCAGTGAGCACATATTTAGGACTTTTAGACGTTTCCAGCAATTTAAATATTTTACTGGTTCTATACTGGCCGTCAATAATTTCTGTATCTGTTCCAGTTCTGATATCTTCTGCACTGAAAGGAGCCGTCAACACTGAACAATACTCTAGGCAAAAGAGCACAAATGATATCAAAAGTGACACCACTGGCATTATTTCCCTCGTAAAGTAAAAGGACACAAGTGCAACTAATGTGGCATTTTATTGTGGCAACGTTTCGCTCTCCAGGAGCTTTATCAAGCCATTACATAATGGCTTGATAGAGCTCCTGGAGAGCGAAACGTTGCCACAATAAAATGTCACATTAGTTGCACTTGTGTTCTTTTACTTTACATACTGTCGGTAATTCTACCAACTTTATTATATTATTTCCCTTGTTTTGAAAGTTCTCATTATCTACCCCGTCCTTTTCCTGGCTTCGCGATACATGTCTTATTATGCTCTTTGAAAGAAAGGTCATCTAATATTATTAAAACCAGATCCTTCACAAATTCCTTTGGTTTCTTTTGATGATTTTTAATTTATGTATACAGTGTCTCTTGAGCTCTCCAATATTTCCATATCCAAGTAGATGGAACTTGTCACTTATGAACGTCTGCTTATTATGGCATCATCTGTACACTATGAAACGTAAGGTGGTGAGTGTTTTTATCTATGTCAACTATGAGGATAACAAACAATAAAGGCCCCAAGACCGTGCTTTGGGGTCCTGAGTTGCTTACTGTGCTAATGCTGGATTATGCTTTGCCTGAGCACAACCCTGTTTTAGCACGCAACAATATACCGCGATTCTGAGGAACTAAACCTGGTGACCCCTGAAGAGGAGGAAAGGCGTGACAATATAAACTCCTAATAAGTATTGATAAAACAAAAGAAAATATGATTGATATATAAGACACAAGTGCTGCAGTTAGGTATCTTTGTTCTGAAACGTTTCGCCTACACAGTAGGCTTCTTCAGTCCAGTACAGAAGAGTAAGTAGAAGCAGTAGAGATGTGAAGGCAATGTAATCAGTCCATCAGTGGTCAGACTGACCACCTCAAATACACGTCTTCAAGGGTGATGGACTGATTACATCGCCTTCACATCTCTACTGCTTCTACTTTTCTGTACGCGACTGAAGAAGCCCACTGTGTAGGCGAAACGTTCCGGAATAAAGATACCTAACTGCTGCACATGTGTCTTACTTACCAACATGTCTTTATTGTATACCATTTTAATATTCATGGAAAAATATGAGATACGGGAAAGGAGACAAGAGATGGAAGACAAAGACATAAATCAGCCATAAGTTACCTGTTCATTACCTGTAGTCGGCACCAGGGGGATTCATCGCCCCTGCGCCCTCGTCACAGACCAGACCTCGTGTTCGATAGCTTGATCAGTAAGACTGTAGCTGCTAGACGAACACAGTCAGGCTGATCAACGCTTAATTTGAGAAATATGAAAACGTCGCAAAATGAGTCACATGAGGAAATGGGGGTGAAGTGGGATGGGAAATTCCATTCACAGTGTCAAGATTAGATACGACAATGTGAGTGCAGTAAATTTCGGTTAAACCAATGTAAGAAGCAGGTCCAAGAGCTGTGTCACGACCCCTAGTAAACACAACCTTGTCAGCACACATCAAAGAGGACATACAAACAACAGCAGCGTTGAACCTGAACTTCAAATGGTCCAAAAACTTGCAATCAGACTAGTCTACAAGCGAAAGGGCTTGAAGCTTTAGACGACGTTTCGGCCCGTAATTAACAATACTCAGTCACGAAGTGGACACATGTGCAGCATCTGGATATCTTTATTCGTAGACGTTTCGCCAACCAGTGGCTTTATCAATACAGGGACATAACGTGATAAATACAGCCCTCCAAGGCTGAGGGACTGATTACCTCACCTGTATATAATTCTACAGTCTTCACATTATGTCCTTGTACTGATAAAGTCAGTTGTTGGCGAAACGTCTACAAATAAAACACACAGATGCTGCACGCGTATCTAATTCTTCATCTTGTCGGTACTGTGTACCATTCATGTACAATACAGAGTCATGACTGAGCCAGAAACTGAAGTGACACGCAGAAGACAGGTCAAGTCAGGAGAAATTAAGAAGAAAGGTGAGGTGAATGAGTGAGGAGAAAGTAAGAAAACAAGTCATGTAAAAATGGGATGAGAAAGTAACCCTGAAGACAGATCAGAAAAGAAGGAAAATAATGACGTCAGATGACGTCCTTACTTCACGAGGAAGACAAACAGATGCCAGATAAGGTGACTTCAAGAAGACAATAAACAGACGCCAAATAAGGTGACTTCAAGAAGACAATAAACAGACGCCAGATAAAGTGACTTCAAGAAGACAATAAACAGACGCCAAATAAGATGACTTCAAGAAGACAATAAACAGACGCCAAATAAGGTGACTTCAAGAAGACAATAAACAGACGCCAGATAAGATGACTTCAAGAAGACAATAAACAGACGCCAAATAAGGTGACTTCAAGAAGACAATAAACAGACGCCAAATAAGGTGACTTCAAGAAGACAAACAGACACCAGATAAGGTGACTTCAAGAAGAAGACAACAAACAGAACATCAACACGTCTGGACGCGCCATTTAAACTTCCCTCCATGAAATCGAGGCCAACTTGCGCGGATCAACGCCCCAGCAAGGCCACACACACACACCCAAGGTTAACTGGGCGGCCAGGGCCACCAGCACACCACACAAAGCGGCCAGAGCCACCAGCACACAACATAGGTGGAAAGGGCCACCAGCACACAACATAGGTGGAAAGGGCCACCAGCACACAACATAGGTGGAAAGGGCCACCAGCACACAACACAAGGTAGAGAGAGCCACATCACACAACACAACACAGGGCAGACAAGGCCACACCACACAATACATGCCTACCTTCCACTCCTTGCCTCACTATATTATTTTATTATTATTATTATTATTATTATTATTATTATTATTATTATCAAACAAAAAAAAAAGATGTGATTATGGTGGAATTACTGACAATATGTTAGGCAAAAGTACACATGTGCAACTAATATGATGTTTTATTGTGGCAACGTTTCGCTCTCCAGGAGCTTTGTCGAGCCGTAACGGCTTGTCAAAGCTTCTGAAGAGCGAAACGTTGCCACAAT
>NC_091328.1:11518213-11583213 GCF_038502225.1 Cherax quadricarinatus
AGGTACCGTTAGCAGTTTTTTTTCTTCTTCAGAGACCAACGTCTCTGTAAAATTTACTTTGATAAAAACAACTTTGGTGTCGTCATTTGCGGATGATACAAAAATAAACATAGAAGTCAGCCCGGTAGAAGAAAACTGAAAACCTGAAGGAAGATATAAGCAGTGGAAAACATGACGTTCAGTGGTGATAAGTTCCAACTGCTTAGGTATGGAAAGACTGAACTGAAAAGGGACACTGTATACAAAACCCAAGGAGATTATCAGATGGAACGGAAGGAACACGTGAAAGACCTGTGAATAATAATGTCAGCTGACCTTTCTTTCAAAGAACATAATAAGGCAAGTGTCATGACAGCCAGGAAAATGACAGGATAATGAGAACATTCAAAACAAACGAAATAGTGCCAATGGTGATACTGTTCAAATCGCTTGTGCTCTCTCTCGTTTAGAGTATTGTTTAGTGCTGACTGCCCCGTTCAGGGCAGGAGAGATATCAGAGCTGAAACAGATTCGGTGATAACTTATGGCCTGCACGTGTTCAATATAACATTTAAATTGATGGTAACACCTCGAAGTTGTAAAGATGTACTCACTGAAGCGGAAGAGAGATACATAACAGTATGTACGTGGAAAGTACTTGAGGGTCTGGTCCCAAATCTACACACTGTCACAGTAACATACTGAAGTGAGAGATATGGGAGGAAGTGTAAAATAAATCAAGTGAAAGCAGGGACGCCGTGGGCACAATAAGATAACACTGCATCAACATCCATGGTTTCAGACTATTCAACATCGTACCAGAGGATATCAGAAACAAGGAAGCTGGACAAGTATCTTCAACAAGTGCCAGACCAACCAAGCTGTGATGGACACGTGGGTCAGCACCAACGGCCTGGTTGATCATACAAGCACTAGACGAGAGTAGAAAACTCTCGAAATGCGCACTTCCCCAGCAGTTTAATGTTATAGCCAGTACTGTTTAGGGAATCTACCAACCCGGTCCCAATTTTAAAACAACCGAAACACAAGAATGAAGTAAAGACGGTAATAGCAAAAATGAAATCTTAGAGTTTGTCCAGATGAACAGTCTCACAAAGAACCTGGAAGACCAATAAATTAGCCACCAAACAGAAACACCGAACAGACTAGAAAATACCTTTAACCGTATATTAACAAATAATGAAGACTTGGTCCGGGAAGACAGCAAACTCAAAAAATCTAATTGAGGTTCAGACCTGTATATGTACTGGTCTAGAACAACGACAACAAAATCAACCATACCCCCGGCCGGGATTGAACCCGCGGTCATAGAGTCTCAAAACTCCAGCCCGTCGCGCTAGCCACTAGACCAGCTAGCCACAATAAGATTCATCCAACTAGGTATATTTCTACACCATAGGAAAGTTAGCACAGGCACCTCTGTGACCACAAATGCAAGTTTTTACAGACGAATCTCCAGCTAGCGTGGCCGAGACGGTATTCAACAAATTCAATTTCAACATTAAGAACATCAACTGGGATCAAATCAATCGTGACCTTACTGAAATGTGATGGGAAGACAATATTACTAGCATAGATATAAACAAGCATCCCAGGATGATAAGCTCAGTGGCAATTGAAGTATGATCAAGCCACATACCATTACGAAGAGGAAGATGCAAGTTCAAGAGAGAGTCACTCCTTTTATAGGCTAAAACGACGGATCATAGAACTTCTCAAAGGCTGCACGCTCTCGGCAGCCCTTTTTTTTTTCCCCCCCTCCTGCACATTCTTTTCTGTTCTCTTTTAATGGTTGATCTTCTTTTAGGCTTTCTCAGAGGAATATATTTTATTCAGACCTTGTAAGCTTCTGTATTCAACTTCTCCAAGAACTGGAGCAAGTTTAGATTGCTCAAGACTATTTTCCAGGGAATGTCTAATAGTTCTTCATCTAGCCGCAATCAGTTCTTTGCTTGTTAAGTTCAACTTGCCAAAGAGACCTTCACGTTGGCTATTTCCTGAGATCTCTGCACATATTTCTATGCTCGAATGAAATTGTGGCTTCAATATATCTGATTAGTTCCTTGTTATTCATTAAGTATTTTCGTTCCCTGTGGGTCATTTTATCCGTCAGCTCACAACAAACTTTTCCCAGAGACCCAATAATCTTGTATATGGTGTGTGTGTGTGTTGGGTTACCGTGCTTCCAGGAACTATTTGGTGTACAATGTTATTGTTAACCATCTTATATTTAACATGTGGCAGATTGAACTCTTCAAGGAGGATAATAAGAAATAGTCACAGTTTTGGATTTGTATCCTCGAGATTTTTTTTTCTTGTGAAATCAAGTTCCATAATGGAACTATTGATAACTGCCCGTCTTGTGATGTAAAAATTGTTTTACGGATTTGGGAAAGATTGACGACACTGTCTCCCTCTCACCCTATCTCTCGGGATCAGAGACAGCAAGAAATTTTGCTGGTATATAGAAAAAATACGAGGTAGAGAGTAGGAGAGAAAAATGTATGCATGAAGGTAGAAGGGGAAAACCCAGACGGGTGATGGAAGAGAGAGGGGGGGGAGGGATGGAGGGGGAGTGATGGAGGGACAAGGAGGAGATGGCATTAAGATATTCCAGCCAACACCCACGCCCCCCCCATCCCCCTCATTCCCTTCATCCCCAATCCTGCACAACAGCAACACCCAACCCCACTTCCTTCCCCTCCTGTCGCCCCCAATATGACCCCACTACTTACCCTCTCACTTCCTCCCCCAAAATATTCCCCTCCATCCCCACCATACAGGAAGCCCTTCCCCATCAGAATTCCCATCCCCCTTCTCACTTTCCTTCCCTCCCTTCCTCCCCAACATGAACCCCATCCCCCCTGACATCCCTCCAGCACAATAACACCCTCCCCCTCCCCAACATGAACCCCCCACCTTCCCCCACAAGAACAGGTTTAGAGATACACATGCTTCAGGTACACGCTGCTACTCCCCCCTCCCCCTCCATACGCACATGTAAGCAAACACGGCCACCACACACAAACATGTACACACACACGCATAGGTACGTACATGAATACACACACGCATAGGTACGTACATGAATACACACACGCATAGGTACGTACATGAATACATGCACACATGTAAGCACATATACCTGTGATATACCCACAAGTGATTTCCAGAATTTTTTCCACTCTCACAGCCCGACCTGGATCCAGACTTTACTGTCCATTTCTTCAACCAGACTGTTACTGCTGGCGGCCCGCTGACCCATATATTCATCACACACTGATTGATCTGGCTGAGGTTATGATAGTTTCCTCTTGTAAGCTTCTACACTTGTTCCAACAATTATTCTGATACCTGGTGGTAGCGGGCTGACCTGGTGGTAGCGGGCTGACCTGGTGGTAGCGGGCTGACCTGGTGGTAGAAGGCTGACCTGGTGGTAGCGGGCTGACCTGGTGGTAGAAGGCTGACCTGGTGGTAGCGGGCTGACCTGGTGGTAGCGGGCTGACCTGGTGGTAGCGGGCTGACCTGGTGGTAGCGGGCTGACCTGGTGGTAGCGGGCTGACCTGGTGGTAGCGGGCTGACCTGGTGGTAGCGGGCTGACCTGGTGGTAGCGGGCTGACCTGGTGGTAGCGGGCTGACCTGGTGGTAGCGGGCTGACCTGGTGGTAGCGGGCTGACCTGGTGGTAGCAGGCTGACCTGGTGGTAGCGGGCTGACCTGGTGGTAGCGGGCTGACCTGGTGGTAGCGGGCTGACCTGGTGGTAGCGGGCTGACCTGGTGGTAGCGGGATGACCTGGTGGTAGCGGGCTGACCTGGTGGTAGCGGGCTGACCTGGTGGTAGCGGGCTGACCTGGTGGTAGCGGGCTGACCTGGTGGTAGCAGACTGACCTGGTGGTAGCAGGCTGACCTGGTGGTAGCAGGCTGACCTGGTGGTAGCAGGCTGACCTGGTGGTAGCAGACTGACCTGGTGGTAGCGGGCTGACCTGGTGGTAGCAGGCTGACCTGGTGGTAGCTGACTGACCTGGTGGTAGCAGACTGACCTGGTAGTAGCAGAGACTGACCTGGTGGTAGCGGGCTGACCTGGTGGTAGCGGGCTGACCTGGTGGTAGCAGACTGACCTGGTAGTAGCAGAGACTGACCTGGTGGTAGCGGGCTGACCTGGTGGTAGCGGGCTGACCTGGTGGTAGCGGGCTGACCTGGTGGTAGCGGGCTGACCTGGTGGTAGCGGGCTGACCTGGTGGTAGCGGGCTGACCTGGTGGTAGCGGGCTGACCTGGTGGTAGCAGGCTGACCTGGTAGTAGCTGACTGACCTGGTGGTAGCAGGCTGACCTGGTGGTTACCTGGAAGTTACCTGGAGGTTATTCCGGGGATCAACGCCCCCGCGGCCCGGTCCATGACCAGGCCTCCCGATGGTGGTAGCAGGCTGACCTGGTGGTAGCTGACTGACCTGGTGGTAGCAGACTGACCTGGTAGTAGCAGACTGACCTGGTGGTAGCAGGCTGACCTGGTGGTAGCAGACTGACCTGGTGGTAGCAGGCTGACCTGGTGGTAGCAGACTGACCTGGTGGTAGCGGGCTGACCTGGTGGTAGCAGGCTGACCTGGTGGTAGCTGACTGACCTGGTGGTAGCAGACTGACCTGGTAGTAGCAGAGACTGACCTGGTGGTAGCAGGCTGACCTGGTGGTAGCAGGCTGACCTGGTGGTAGCAGACTGACCTGGTAGTAGCAGAGACTGACCTGGTGGTAGCAGACTGACCTGGTGGTAGCAGGCTGACCTGGTGGTAGCAGACTGACCTGGTGGTAGCAGGCTGAAGTATTATACCCATGAGTTCCCTGCTTTTCACTGGGTATATTTTACACTTCCATATCTCTTAACATCGTTAAGTTATAGCAGCGTGTAGATTTGGCACCAGGTCTTCAAGTATCTTCTCATCTACTGAAAAGAGTACATACTTAGTACTTTGAGAAGTAATTTAAATGATACATTGGCTTTATGCAGGCAGTAAACAATCTCTGTAACTTTTCCAGCTCTGATATCTCTCCTGCCTTGGAAGGAGTCGTCATCACCAAGCATTATTCTAAGCGAGAGAACACAAGTGATTTGAATAAGGTCAAAACTGGCAATATTTCTCTAGTTTTGAAAGTTCTCATTGTCCACCTTATGCTCAAGCCGCTTCAGGGCCAAAATCTGAATCTCATTATCCGCCCCATCATTTCCCTCGCTATCGTAATATTTACGTTACTTTGTTCTCTAAAATATAAAGAACATCTGAAATTATTATATTCAGTTGTTTCACGTGTTCCATTCGTTCTGTTAGGTGGTCCTCCTGTGTTTTATACACAGTGCCCCCCTCTGAGTCCTTCATTCTTCCCACACTTGTGCAGTTGGAATTTGCCACACCTGAACATCATATTATTTTCCACTGCCAATGACAGACTTTGGTTATATCTTCTTGAAAATTTGCCGTGTCTTCTACCGAAGTAATTTGCATGTTTCATTTTGTATTGTCCACAAAGAATGATACGAAGGTGCAGTTAGTGTTTTTATCTATGTCTGCTATGAGGAATATGATCAGTGCCTCGGTGGTATTGAAGTTTTATTCTGCTAACATTAAATTTTGCTTTGTTTACCATTACTCTTTGTTTACCATTACTCTTTGTTTACCATTACTCTTTACCATTACTCTTTGTTTACCATTACTCTTTGTTTACCATTACTCTTTGTTTACCATTACTCTTTGTTTACCATTACTCTTTACCATTACTCTTTGTTTACCATTACTCTTTGTTTACCATTACTCTTTGTTTACCATTACTCTTTGTTTACCATTACTCTTTGTTTACCATTACTCTTTGTTTACCATTACTCTTTGTTTACCATTACTCTTTGTTTACCATTACTCTTTGTTTACCATTACTCTTTACCATTACTCTTTGTTTACCATTACTCTTTGTGTTCTAGCAGTCGGAAAACAAATATATCCACTTGCCTATTTTTCCCAATACCTCTACTGACTTGTCAAATATCTTCGCAGAATCCGTGTATAACACATCTGCATTTTGGTTTTCTTCCAAAGCCTCCGTAATTTTGTCGTAATTGTTCAGTGGTGGTTGTAACAGGCATAATGTTCCCACTCTAAATCTATGTTGTGAAGGTCGTGTTTTTCAGTTCTTTGTCATCTCATCTAACCATGTGCGATCTTAGAGTCACTGGTCTGTATTTTTTTTTCCAGTGCTCTTCTGCTTCCTTTGTGCAGAGACGATATATTCGCACTCTTTAAGGCCTCTGGGCTTCCACCTAGATCTATGCTGAGTCCAGGGGATCCAGAGTGCTCCTGCTAGTGCTACACTGAACCTCTTTATAAATGAAGAACTCCGTGACACTGACCCAGGTGTTGCATTAGTAAGCATGGTTTCTGTTGTTGTTTTTCGTTTTTGTCAAAAATATGACTTGTAGGGCGGTCAGCGAAAATGCTACAAAAATGTCCGTATCCTGCACTCTTTAGTGTAGTGGACAGCTGCTCACTGACTGATGATGGCCTCTAAGATTTCATTAATTTCTTTTTCATCTTCAGTATATGAACCTCCTGTGAGTAATGGACTAATTCTATAGGTGGGTTTTAGCTTGGATTTCGAGTATCCATAGAATAATTTAGATTTATATAATTCCCTGAAAGGCCTTTTACCTGTTTCTACCTTATAACAACAAACTATTTGTATTACCTTTCCTTCGTTGTTACATTTTCTTATTTTTTAAGCAATTTTATAGTCATTGTCTTCTTAACATTCTTCTACGTTTTCGTTCTCTATTTTATCCTTTAGACTTTCTTAGTGAAACATATTTTTACAGTATACACACTCTGTATGCTTCTGTTTTACACAATGGTGTGAGTTTACGCTGCTCAGGACTCCTTCCCAGGAGTCCTAGGCGAGTACAGCTAGGAAGCACATTTGAATAGTGTGCAACAGACGGAGGATCGAGCAGCCTCGATCCTCCCACGTGGGTTTATCGCCTAACATGAATTATTTATTTTTAATCCTCCCCAGGAAATGTCTGATAGCTCTTTGTCTCCGTCAATTCTCCGAGTGTTTTAATTCAATACACTGAATATTCCTTCTCGCTGCCTGTTACTGGAGTCCTCCACACTGAATATAACCGTGTTTGTAATCTGAAGCTGTGATCAGAGTACACTGTACTTGTGACTGTTTTCTCTCTGACTAGTCCCTCACTATTCATGAAGATCAAGTCCCGTGTATTTTCATTTCTCGTATCTTTCACTCTTCCTGTTAGATCAAGTCCCGTGTATCTTCATTTCTCTTATCTGTTGGCTCAATGCAAACCGTTCTCAGAGCCCCAGTAAGTCTCTCTTACTTGTCTACTGAGTTAAGTTACTTACACTGTTCTTACTGTTATTTACCATTTTTCTATTTCATATTTGGGAGGTCAATATCTCCGAGGACGATATTATTTAGTGTAAGATTTTTCAGGATTTTTGGAGGCAGCTAACTTCCTTGTCTGTTCCCGTGTTTGATTGGCGCATACACACACACACACACACACACACACACACACACACACACACACACACACACACACACACACACAGGCACGTACATTTAAGTTGTCAGGAAGTGGAACATTCTGGAGAGTGATGAAATAGAGGCAGGATCCATACACAGCTTTAAGAAAAGGTACAATAAGCCTCTTGGAGCAGGGAGAGAGTGGAACTTGTAACGACCAGCGAAGAGGCGAGGCCAGGAGATATGACTTCACCCCTGCAACCACAAACAGATGAGTACAAATAGGTGAGTACAAACAGGTGAGTACAAACAGATGAGTATAAAGTCCATAAAACACCAGCAGTCAAAAAAGCCAAGCAACAGATGCAAGCAACGAACAAACACAAGCAACGAACAAACAACATCCCCCCCCCCTTTCAGAGAGCGTCACCAGAGAGCCAGCAAAGGTACACAAAAACCAGTCTTGCGCTGAAAGGTCAGAGCCACACCCCCCTCACTGCCAAGTTCACAGTGACCTCTGCAGGGTGTGGCTCCGTGACCAGGGAGCACCACCAGGTCACACAGTGACCTCTCCAGGGTGTGGCTCCGTGACCAGGGAGCACCACCAGGTCACACAGTGACCTCTCCAGGGTGTGGCTCCGTGACCAGGGAGCACCACCAGGTCACACAGTGACCTCTCCAGGGTGTGGCTCCGTGACCAGGGAGCACTACCAGGTCACACAGTGACCTCTCCAGGGTGTGGCTCCGTGACCAGGGAGCACCACCAGGTCACACAGTGACCTCTCCAGGGTGTGGTTCCGTGACCAGGGAGCACTACCAGGTCACACAGTGACCTCTCCAGGGTGTGGCTCCGTGACCAGGGAGCACTACCAGGTCACACAGTGACCTCTCCAGGGTGTGGTTCCGTGACCAGGGAGCACCACCAGGTCACACAGTGACCTCTCCAGGGTGTGGCTCCGTGACCAGGGAGCACTACCAGGTCACACAGTGACCTCTCCAGGGTGTGGCTCCGTGATCAGGGAGCACCACCAGGTCACACAGTGACCTCTCCAGGGTGTGGCTCCGTGACCAGGGAGCACCACCAGGTCACACAGTGACCTCTCCAGGGTGTGGCTCCGTGACCAGGGAGCACTACCAGGTCACACAGTGACCTCTCCAGGGTGTGGCTCCGTGATCAGGGAGCACCACCAGGTCACACATAAGAGGAAGGAAGGGTGAGCATGGAAAGGCAACCTCGAGCCTCCCCCCCCCCCAAGACCCGGCTCCGGGAGTAGGAAAAACTCTGGAAACTCATCAAAGGTAGATCACAGTAGAACTACAACCTCCTAATTATTCTGCTCATTAAAACAGTCTCTAACATTACCAAATACACACTAATATTGTCAAATACACAATATCATTATCAAATATACACTATCAAATTTACACTCTCATTATCAAATATACACTATCAAATTTACACTCTCATTATCAAATATACACTATCACTATCGAATTTACACCATCATCAAATGTACATCATCATTATCAAATTTACACCATTATCATCAAATTTACATTCAACACTCCGGTCGTCTCACACCGAGGTCGGGTGACCCGACAAAGAAAACAGTTTCACTGTCACTCATTCAACCACTGTCTTGCCAGGAGCGCTGACATCACAGTTCTGATGATCCGCCAAACTGCAGCATCATCCCCCCACATATCCTTCAGAGTGCAGGCACTGTACTTCCCACCTCCAGGACTCGAGTCCGGCTAACCTGTTTCCCTGAATCCCTTCATAAATGCTTCAAGGATCACAACAGTGTCACTATCACATCTGCGAGGAAAATGATAGAATGGATAATGAGAATTTTTAAAACAATGATGATCCTCTTTAATCGTTCTTTCTAAGCTGGAATACTACTGCACACTAACAGCCCCTTTCAAAGCTTGTGAAATCGCTGATTTAGAGAATGTACAGATAACATTCACTACAGATATTAAACACATTAATTACTGGGAACGTTTGAAGTCCCTTGACCTGTACTCCCTGGAACACAGGCGAGATAAATACATCGTTAATCTACACCTGGAAAATCCTAGAGGAAGTGATCCCAAATCTGCGCTCAGAAATCACTCCCTATGAAAGCAAGAGACTAGGCAGACGGTGCAATGGAAAGCCCAAGACTGTGAACAGCCTCCCATCATACATAAGCGTAATTACCAACAGATCCCTGGCTGTCTTCAGAGGGAACTGGACAGATACCTAAAATCAGTGTTCTACCAGCCGGGCTGTGGCTTGTACATTAGATGCATGCAACCAGCAGTAAAAGCCTGGATAATCAGGCCCCCATCCACCGGGAGGACTGGTCAAGGACCGGGCCGCGGAGAACGTTGACCCTCGAAACCTCCAGGTGGCTAAAACTTGCTCTTTCCTAAGCTGACTTTTAGTTTTTTCCTTTACATAACCTCCCAAATTCGTTTAGTAACCTTTGCAACTTATCTGAATCTTCCAAAAGAACTGTGTCATCAGCAAAAAGTAACTGTGGCATCTTCCACTCCATACCAGATTTGCTATTATTATTATTATTAAAGATTAGCCGGTATTCTCCCGGCCCGGGCCTTTTCCAAGTGGTGGCCCGGCTTTGGCTCCCTCTTTAGGGAGTATCTGAGACCTAAGTCTCCCATGGGAGGAGGCACAAGTACCTCCTCATCTTTGGGAGCAGCTGTCCCCAGGCCTAGCCACAAGCTAGGCCTCTCTGGTCTGCCATCCCCGCCCCAAGGGGACTAATGACCAGAGTTGCTGCCTTTCAATCCCACACCTCTCCCTAAAATCCTAGCATTCACTTCTTTTACAACCTCATCTGTAAATATGCTAAACAGTGTCACGATCACAAGTGCAAAGAAAATGATAGGATGGATAATGAGAACGTTCAAAACGAGAGATGCTAAGCCAATGATGATCCTTTTCAAATCACTTGTTCTCTCCAGGCTGGAATATTACTGTATATTAACATCTCCGTTCAAAGCAGGTGAAATTGCAGATCTAGAGTGTACAGAGAACCTTTACTGCACGTATAAGTTCTATCAAGCACTTGAACTACTGGGAACGCTTGGAAGCACTTGACTTGTACTCGTTAGAACGCAGGCAAGATATATCATAATCTACACTTGGAAAATACTAGAAAGAATGGTCCCGAATCTGTACACAGAAATCACTCCCTACGAAAGTAAAAGACTGGGCAGGCGATGCAAAATGCCCCCAATTAAAAGTAGGGGCGCCACTGGTACACTAAGAGAAAACACCATAAGTGTCTGGGGCCCAAGACTGTTCAACAGCCTCCCGCCAAGCATAAGGGAAATTACCAATAGGCCCCTGGCTGCTTTCAAGAGGAAACTGGACAGATACCTAACGTCAGGGCCGGATCAGCCGGGCTGTGGTTCGTACGTTGGACTACGTGGGGCCAGCAGTAGTAGCCTGGTTGATCAGGTCCTGATCCACAGGAGGCCTGGTCGTGGACCGGGCCACGGGGGCGTTGATCCCCGGAATAACCTCCAGGTACACTCCAGGTAGGTAGACCATATTGACATCGCACATCAAAAGTAGGTGTTAGACATGTCTAACACCTACTTTTACTGGAAAATAATCTCCCTCTCTCCTACATACCCAAACCTGAGCCTCGCTATCCACATAAATCTTTATTTACTGCTTTAAGTAACCTACCATTTATTCCATACATTTACAACGTATGCCACATTGCTCTCCTATCCACCCTGTCATATGCCTTTTCTAAATCCATAAATGCAATGAATAGCTCCTTACTTTTAGGTACTGTTCACTTATATGCTTCAATGTAAACACTTGGTCTACCCTATCCTTCCTAAAACTTCCTTATTCAACTGTGATCCTACTTTATGTCTTATCCTTAATTCTTTCAATACCAACTCTACCATACACCTTACCTGGTATACTTAACAGGCTTATTCCACTGTAATTTTTACACTCTCTCTTTTATCCCTTCTCCTTACACAGTGGAACTATGTAAGCTCTCTACCAATGCCTAGGTACCCTGTTATCTTTCATACATGTACTGAATAAATGCACCAACCACCCCAAAATTATAGCCCTATCTGCTTTTAGCATTTCATTATCAATTCATATCAATGTGATGTAGAATACAGCAGCCAATGACAGCCGACATACCTGACTGGCTGTGTTGTAGAATACAACAGCCGACACACCTGATTAACTACGATACCTCCTAGACCTAGAGCAAGCAATAAGTTGTAGCCGGTGTACCCGAGTAGCTGCAGTGTAATGTGGCCAGTGTAGTGTGGCCAGTGTACCAGAGTGGCTGCAGTGTGGCCAGTGTACCTGAGTGGCTGCAGTGTAGTGTGGCCAGTGTACCAGAGTGGCTGCAGTGTGGCCAGTGTACCTGAATGGCTGCAGTGTAGTGTGGCCAGTGTACCTGAGTGGCTGCAGTGTGGCCAGTGTACTTGAGTGGCTGCAATGTGGCCAGTGTACCTGAGTGGCTGCAGTGTAGTGTGGCCAGTGTACCTGAGTGGCGGCAGTGTGACCAGTGTACCTGAGTCGCTGCAATGTGGCCAGTGTACCCGAGTGGCTGCAGTGTGGCCAGTGTACCTGAGTGGCTGCAGTGTGGCCAGCGTACCTGAGTGGCTGCAGTGTAGTGTGGCCAGTGTACCTGAGTGGCGGCAGTGTGACCAGTGTACCTGAGTGGCTGCAATGTGGCCAGAGTACCCGAGTGGCTGCAGTGTGGCCAGTGTACCTGAGTGGCTGCAGTGTGGCCAGCGTACCTGAGTGGCTGCAGTGTAGTGTGGCCAGTGTACCTGAGTGGCGGCAGTGTGACCAGTGTACCTGGATGGCTGCAATGTGGCCAGTGTACCTGAGTGGCGGCAGTGTGGCCAGTGTACCTGAGTGGCTGCAATGTGGCCAGTGTACCTGAGTGGCGGCAGTGTAGCCAGGGAGTGACGTTGCTCTTACCATTACTCTCCAGCACGCTAGATCAAGGTCACAGCTCCTTACCTGCAATCAAAACAAAAGACAAATTAAAAACAGCACTAAACATGACTGCAACATTGAGTGGTAGACGCTACCACATCAGCGCTAAACATGACTGCAACATTGAGTGGTAGACGCTATCACATCAGCACTAGACATGACTGCAACATTGAGTGGTAGACGCTACCACATCAGCACTAAACATGACTGCAACATTGAGTGGTAGACGCTATCATATCAGCACTAGACACGACTGCAACATTGAGTGGTAGACGCTACCACATCAGCACTAAACATGACTGCAACATTGAGTGGTAGACGCTATCATATCAGCACTAGACACGACTGCAACATTGAGTGGTAGACGCTATCACATCAGCACTAGACATGACTGCAACATTGAGTGGTAGACGCTACCACATCAGCACTAAACATGACTGCAACATTGAGTGGTAGACGCTATCATATCAGCACTAGACACGACTGCAACATTGAGTGGTAGACGCTATCACATCAGCACTAGACATGACTGCAACATTGAGTGGTAGACGCTACCACATCAGCGCTAAACATGACTGCAACATTGAGTGGTAGACGCTATCACATCAGCACTAGACACGACTGCAACATTGAGTGGTAGACGCTACCACATCAGCACTAGACACGACTGCAACATTGAGTGGTAGACGCTATCACATCAGCACTAGACATGACTGCAACATTGAGTGGTAGACGCTACCACATCAGCACTAGACATGACTGCAACACTGAGTGGTAGACGCTACCACATCAGCACTAAACATGACTGCAACATTGAGTGGTAGACGCTACCACATCAGCACTAAACATGACTGCAACATTGAGTGGTAGACGCTATCACATCAGCACTAGACATGACTGCAACACTGAGTGGTAGACGCTACCACATCAGCACTAAACATGACTGCAACATTGAGTGGTAGACGCTACCACATCAGCACTAGACACGACTGCAACACTGAGTGGTAGACGCTACCACATCAGCACTAGACACGACTGCAACATTGAGTGGTAGACGCTACCACATCAGCAGAGAAATTCAGAAAAAAACAAAACATGGATTTAAGAATGGTAGATTTTGAACATGCTGCAGTTCTGTGCAATCCAAGTATTCTTCCTTGAAGCCTTTTTATTCACTTCTCCGAGGCTATGGATCCCACAATTTACACCAGAGGTGGACCTATATGTCGTGCCGAATAGGTAAAACTTGCGATTTTGGCTTAAATAGTAACGCTCTTCTTGCCGAATAAAGCAAGCGAAAATTTATGTATGCAATAATTTCGCAAAAATCATTCTGAACAGAACAAATATATATATATATATATATATATATATATATATATATATATATATATATATATATATATATATATATATATATTTCATTGTGTTTATTTGTTATTAAACTATTGTAAACTTATCTAAAATAAATTTAGTTGGATTATGATAAATTAAATTGCGCTTGTTATAATAGGGCTAGGTAAGTTTTCTAAGGTTCTTTTGGTACAAAATTATTAATTTTTACATTAATATAAATTAAAAAGTATATCTTGAAACGTATAAGAGAAAATTTTAGAAATTATTTAATTTTGAATAAGTTCTTACTAATCGACCAATTTTACCTATTCGACACGACTTTTTTTTACATACTTTCAAATGTTGAAAAAACGTAGATCTACGTTTGGACAGTTTAAGGGTTAAACATGCAAGATTTCAGGTAAGTCTTTCTACTTCTACTTAGGTCACACTACACATACATGTACAAGCATATATATACACACCCCTCTGGGTTTTCTTCTATTTTCTTTCTAGTTCTTGTTCTTGTTTATTTCCTCTTATCTCCATGGGGAAGTGGAACAGAATTCTTCCTCCGTAAGCCATACGTGTTGTAAGAGGCGACTAAAATGCCTGGAGCAAGAGGCTAGTAACCCCTCCTCCTGCATAAATTACTAAATTTAAAAAGAGAAACTTCCGTTTTTCTTTTTGGGCCACCCTGCCTTGGTGGGATACGGCCGGTTTGTTGAATATTATATATATATATATATATATATATATATATATATATATCTATATATTTCTATATATTATATATATATATATATATATTATATATATAATATATATATATAATATTTTTTTTATATAATTTATATATATATATATATATATATATATATATATATATATATATATATATATATATAATATATATATATATATATATATATATATATATATATATATATATATATATATATATATATATATATATATATATATATATTTCAGACCATTCAGGAGAAAATGCCAGGCAAGGCTGACCATCTTGGCATAAAGAAAAAAAAAAAAAGGTCACTGGCCACTACGGTCCAAGAAACCTATCTTATCATACAGGATTCCCGACCCTATCAGGCTTGCCTCGTAGCGCCTTCTTACCCCATCACCTTCCAGCCTCGTCATTACTCAAAATTTACATATGAAACCCCATGGGCCAAAGTGGGCCAAGACTGATTTAATGAAAAAAATATTTACCCCCCCGTCCCCCATAAGGGAGGGAAGAAGGGTGGAAACTCTCCCTTATTTACTTCCTACATAAGGTACAAGTTCCCCTCCTTTTGCTCTCCGTCTCCCATAACGGAGGGAAGAAGGGTGGAAACTCGCCCTTATTTACCTCGTGTATAAGGGTGAAAGTGTCCCCTTTACTCCCCCCTAAAGAGATCCCGAATAAGGTGATTAATCAGTGAGATATACAACAAAAGAGGGCAGAATGGCGCACCTTTTTTATTATTATTCAAAGTAGCGTCCACCGGCCCGCTAGGGAAGGTTCCACAGGTGTGTCTCAGCTGTAACCTTTGGAGAGCAAAGGGAGAGGAGTAAGGGAGGCAGTTGAAGGGGAGGGAAAGGGGGCAGAGAGGAAGGGGGAAGTGGCAGATAAGAGGCAGAGGATGGGAATCAAAAAATAAAGAGGAGAAGAGTAGAAAATATGAGGATGTGGGGTTTGTGGTTTAAAAGAGGCGGTTTATAGTTTTTACCCATGATCATGGGGGTGGCACCACTGTTAGTGTGGTGTCTGGGGGGTGGCACCACTGTAAGTGTGGTGTCTGGGGGGTGGCACCACTGTAAGTGTGGTGTCTGGGGGTGGCACCACTGTTAGTGTGGTGTCTGGGGGTGGCACCACTGTAAGTGTGGTGTCTGGGGGTGGCACCACTGTAAGTGTGGTGTCTGGGGGTGGCACCACTGTAAGTGTGGTGTCTGGGGGCGGCACCACTGTTATTGTGGTGTCTGGGGGTGGCACCACTGTTAGTGTGGTGTCTGGGAGTGGCACCACTGTTAGTGTAGTGTCTGGGGGTGGCACCACTGTTATTGTGGTGTCTGGGGGTGGCACCACTGTTAAGTGTGGTGTCTGGGGTGGCACCACTGTTATTGTGGTGTCTGGGGGTGGCACCACTGTTATTGTGGTGTCTGGGGGTGGCACCACTGTTAGTGTGGTGTCTGGGGGGTGGCACCACTGTTAGTGTAGTGTCTGGGGGTGGCACCACTGTTAGTGTGGTGTCTGGGGGTGGCACCACTGTTAGTGTGGTGTCTGGGAGTGGCACCACTGTTAATGTGGTCTCTGGGGGTGGCACCACTGTTAGTGTGGTGTCTGGGGGTGGCACCACTGTTAGTGTAGTGTCTGGTGGCGGCACCACTATTAGTGTAGTGTATTGGGATGGCACCCTAGTGTCTAGGAGTGGCACCCATTGCTGGTGTAGTGTGCTGGAGTGCTGACCACACTGGCCACACTTCTGTCCTCACAGATGGCCACACTACCACCCTGACAGCTGGCCACATCACACACATTCCAGTTACATAAATCTCTAAGAGAATGCTGCTATATTACTCTATCTGAGCTACAGCAAGGGCTTCTGAGAATAAAGGAACACTGCATCAGGCCTACTGGCCCATACTAGGCAGGTCATTTTCAAGACCAACCAGTCCCACCCACCTACCTGTCTAACTTTTTCCCGAAGGTAGTAATTAAACCCAGTCCTTCCCACGTTTCCAAAACAATCGCACTATACCGGGGCTTCGTAAGAGAGTTTACTGTATATATATTGATAAATTAGACATATATGCAACTCTTGGGTATCTTTATTGAGGAAACGTTTCGCCACACAGTGGCTTCATCAGTCCATACGAAGGAGAAACTTGAAGAACAGGAGGAGAATGAGGTAATCAGTCCCTCAACCTTGAATCGATGTGTTCAGTCCATCAATCTTGAATAGACTCAAGATTGAGGGACTGATTACCTCATTCTCCTCCTGTTCTTCAAGTTTCTCCTTCGTATGGACTGATGAAGCCACTGTGTGGCGAAACGTTTCCTCAATAAAGATACCCAAGAGTTGCATATGTGTCTAATTTATCAACATGTCGGTTCTCTGAACCAATCATCTGTATATATATATAGTGGGAGCAACAATACGCTGCTACATAATTTTATATGATAGTGAACAAATTTATTTAGGTACAGGAACACACAAATACTGTTACATAAATTATCATACATAGTAACATGTTTAAATTACCTAGTTTTAGGATAGCCCCATAAAGTCAAAGTGACTTATTTCCATTGGGGTCTTTGAGACGAATGCGTAAGGAGTGCTGGGGCACGAACTACAGTCCTTGCTGTAGCTAGTCCAGAGCTGTACCGTGTGGGTTACTATGGGAACGCCCGCAGTGTACGGCTACGCTATTATACATCTGAGTTATATGGTGGGAACAAGAGCTAGCTGTTACCTTAGTCATATATCCCATCACACGGGATGGGTTATATATACATGAGGTAATGAAATCTGTCAGCCTGAGCAGGGAGACTTGAGCAGGGTGACCTCTGTAAAGGGCACAAAGGTCTGTTTGCCCTTCCAGCTACCTTTATGGACGTGTGACAGGTCTAGAATTTCTTCTCTCGCGGCTCGGCCTGATGGCAGATATTCATGGCTATTTACAACCCTGGTCCATCATAGTCTACCTATGTTGCAACTAATACAACTAATGCGACATTTTATTGTGGCAACGTTTCGCTCTCCAGGAGCTTTGTCAAGTCACTCCTGGAGGGTGAAACGTTGCCACAATAAAATGTCGCATTAGCTGAACTTGTGTCCTTTTACCCAACATATTGTCGGTAATTCTACCAACATTATTACCCCAAGTTAAAAGCTTGGTCACGGACCGTTCGCGGCCTGATCACGGACCAGGCCGCGGGAGGGGGGGCGCTGGCCCCCGAAACCTCCTCCAGGTATTGAGTAGCTTCAAATATTTCATAAGCCTTGATAACAGATACCGACAAATTGGTTCAGAAAACACGTCAGCAAACACTAGGACATACTAGAAAACGTTTCGTCCTGAGACCTTAATAACTTCTAAGGTCCCAGGACCGAAACGTTTTCTAATATGTCCTAGTGTTTACCTGGAGGTTATTCCGGGGATCAACGCCCCCGCGGCCCGGTCCACGACCAGGCCTCCCGGTGGATCAGAGCCTGATCAACCAGGCTGTTACTGCTGGCCACACATAATCCAACGTACGAACTACAGCCCGGCTGATCTGGCACTGACTTTAGGTATCTGTCCAGTTCCCTCTTGAAGGCAGCCAGGGGCCTATTGGTAATTCCCCTTATGCTGGTGGGAGGCTGTTCAACAGTCTTGGACCCCCGACACTTATGGTGTTTTCTCTTAGTGTAACAATGTTTTGTTTTTAATAAACCAGCTTCAAATATAGGTAAAATAAATACAAGAGTTAGAGGGGTTGGATTTGAGTGGGATTTACAGTCGAGGTGTGAAGACGATATAGTCAGTTCATTACCCTTAAAGACGTAATTTTGAGGTGGTCAGTCCCACAGCCTGGAGAAAAGTTTAGTTCCATAGTCTGTAACAATGGCAGTGTATATTTCTCAGTGCCCCCCGCATCCCTGGTCTGGGACCGGGATGCGGGGGCACTGACCCCCGGAAACATCCTTCAGGCCAGTAGATAGATGTTTAATCATTATTGTTTGACGAAGCTCTTAAAGCTGCCAAATAAAAGTTTGTTCTATTCGCCATTGTCTTTTTTTCAACGACTATTAATCAGGAGGCTTGGTATGGGGGGCGGTGACCCCCCGAAACCGAGTAGAAGTGACGTACAAGAAATGTAAATTAATGGTTCAGAGAACCAACAAGTTGATAAATTAGACACATGTGCAACACTTAGGTATCTTTACTGTATCTTTACTTAGGTATCTTTACAGTGGCTTCATCAGTCCAATACAAAGAAGAATGGTGATGATCAGAAGGAGCTTGAGGTAATCAGTCCCTCAGCCTGGAGTCGACGTCATCAGTACAATGATTCGGAAGGTAAACATTGTCTGTAGATTTTCCAGCTCTGATATCGCGCCAGACTCGAAACAAGTAATGAGCATAAAACATTTTAGTCATTAGAGACGAATTGACTGGCGTGTTCTCGTGTTCCGAAACCTCTTCCCTGTCTTTCCACCATCCACTGTACTGTCTTACCCTGTCCTCCCGTCTAACCCTGTCCTGTCTTACCCTGTCCTCCCATCTTACACTGTCTTCCCGCCTTACCCTGTCCTCCTATCTTACCCTGTCCTCCCATCTTACACTGTCTTCCCACCTTACCCTGTCCTCCTGTATTACCCTGTCCTCCCATCTTTTCCATGTTCTCCCACCTTCCCCGTCTAATTATCCACGGGGCTCCCTAATTTAGAGCGAGACCCGGCATATCTGATCCCGTCTACTGGGTCCTGGACCCCGGTAATGGTTCACGGTTGTTAAATTTTATAAACCATGCAAATTGTAGGGAATTCCTACGTCTGGCGAGCAGTGTCGGCATCCTGTGTGTCGGCTCCTTGTATGTCACCAGAGTGAAGCTAGCACCAACAGCCTGACTGACCAGGACGCCAACCAGAAGGCCTAGTCAGCAACCATCCAATATACATCTAAGAACAATCCTGGATACCAAAAGGCCTGTAGGCCGAAGTCCTATTGGATCATGTTTAAGACATAAGTGTTGAGGAGCACTGCTGCAGGCCTACTGGCCCTTATTTAAGAATGAAGAAACGCAGCAGGCATCCTGGTCCATACAAGGCAGATCCTTCTCAAATCCAGCACTTCACACCCACGTATCTGTGAGTGAGAAGTTGCAGAAGCTAAGAGGTGAACCGGTAAGCCAGTGGAAGGCCTCGGTCAGATGACCCTCTGCTCTAGCTGAGGGTCATCATGTGACTAAAACCCCCGTCAGGAAACACTTATCCTGTTTTCTGACATACCTTACCTAACCTAACCTGCAGAAGCTGTCACCGGAACAATGGTTGTGTCTTGTCTAAATTCCACACACAGCGACAAGAGGTCCTCATAAAATCTTGTTCTCAAACCTTCTGTCTTCAAGACCAGTTCTCTCAGCACAATGATTAACACAAAAAGAAACATTAGGAGTCACCAAGGTTCCAGGACCCAAACATTTCCTGATAATCCAAGTTCAAATGGTCCCTTAGCTCGATTGTTAGAGCACTCAGCTCACACACTGAGGTCCCTGGTTCGATCCCCGGTACGGGTGGAAACATTAGGACGTGTTTCCTTAAGACACCTGCTGTCCCTGTTCACCTATCAGTAAAATAGGTACCTGGGTGTTAGCTGACTGGTGTGGGTCGCATCCTGGAGATAAAATTGACCTAATTTGCTTGAAATGCTCTGCATAACAAGCGACTTTATATATAGTAGTATGCCAGCGATGTCAGTTAGGAATGTATACTTAAAGAAATAAAATTATTATTATTAGTAGTAGTAGTAGTAGTATTATTATTATTTAGGCCGGTAGTTCCAACTATCCACGAAGGTACTTAATAATTGCAAAAATAAGAGGAAATTACTTTTATCATTAAAGCAATATTAGAAGAGGCCTATTAACCCATCTAGACAGCTCTTCCATTCAACATTATCATGAGGAATGACTTCAGTGAGGCCACCTGACAGTTGTTCATTCCACTGGTTTACAGCTCAGCTAGAAAACCAGTGTTTTCTTATACACCATCTAAATTAAATTATCTTAAAGTCTGAAGGCAATGTTGCGAATTTTGTCACAGTTAAATATTTTCAGTCAGTTTTGTATACAGTCAGTGGCCACCATATTCCAACAACCAACCTGCCCCTTCCTACCATATTCCAAGATGTGGGTGACATATGTTACTACCAGAAGCAACCATAACAAGGAGTTACTACTACCAGGTCCCAGGGCAGGTTGATTGATGCAAGTCCCAGGGCAGGTTGATAGATGCAAGTCCCAGGGCAGAGTGATTGATGCAAGCCCCAGGGCAGGTTGATAGATGCAAGTCCCAGGGCAGGTTGATAGATGCAAGTCCCAGGGCAGGTTAATACGTAGATGCAAGTTCCAGGGCAGGTCGATGGAAGTCTCAGAGCATGTCGATAGATTCAATAGATACAAATCATTTATTTACCCGTCTGATATCTGAAGGCGATTTTGGAGGTCTCCGCCCTTCCCCTGGCCCGGCACCAGACCAGGCCTCTTGGATAATGGCCTGATCAACCTGGCTGTTGGTGCTAGCAGCACACAACACAACGTATGCACCACAGCTCGGCTGATCAGTAACTAACGTGAGGAACTTATAGAGTGTCCACCTGAAAACAGGCAGCAGATTGTTGGTAATAAACCCTTATGTATAAAGGGTGGGTGTTGAGGAGTCTTGGTTCCTTAACATTTAATGAGTTATCTTTCAATGCATTTACTATACCCCTGCTTTTCAATGGAGGCATTTTGAAGCCTGCCAAGCCTCTTACTTTCCTAGGAGTGATTTCGGTATGCAGAGTTGGGATCAGTCCCGTCAGAATTTTCCAGGAGTAAATTATCATGTATCTTTCTCGTCTGCGTTCCAGGGAGTACACTTCCAGGCACTCCAAGCGCTCCAAATAATTCAAGTGCTTCAATGATTTTTATACGTGCAGTGAAGGATCAATTATGCGATTTTGTCTGCTTTTCAATAGGTCGTCAGTGTGCAGCAGTACCCTGAAGGATACGTGAGGGATACCTGAGACACATATGCAACAGTTAGGTATCTTTATTTTGAAACGTTTCGCCTACACAGTAGGCTTCTTCAGTCGAGTACAGAAAAGTTGATAGAAGCAGAAGATACTTGAAGACGATGTAATCAGTCCATCACCCTTAAAGTTTTGAGGTGGTCAGTCCCTCAGTCTGGAGAAGAGCATTGTTCCGTTGTCTGAAACAATATGAAGTTGAAGTGACAGAATAAGGCCCGATTCTGTCACTTCAACTTCATATTGTTTCAGACAACGGAACAATGCTCTTCTCCAGACTGAGGGACTGACCACCTCAAAACTTTAAGGGTGATGGACTGATTACATCGTCTTCAAGTATCTTCTGCTTCTATCAACTTTTCTGTACTCGACTGAAGAAGCCTACTGTGTAGGCGAAACGTTTCAAAATAAAGATACCTAACTGTTGCATATGTGTCTTACCTAACAATCTGTCGGTATTTTATACCATTTTAATGTTCATTCAGGGATACCTGAAGTATACCTGAGGGATACCTGAAGTATAACTGAATAATACCAGAAGCACACACAAGGAATATCTGAAATATACCCGAGGGATACCTGGGGGATGTTTTCGGGGCTGAAGGTCCCTGCGGCCCGGTCCTAGACTAGGCCTCCCAGTGGATCATGGTTCTCAAAATTCATCAAACGTATATCAAAGATAAAACCTAATCAACCAGGCTGTTACTGCTGGCCGCACGCTGAACAGACATACCTTTAATGACAGACGGATACACGTTTCAAGCCGGGCTGTCGTCACACAGCTGAACAATAAAAAAAAAAAGATGCGCACTAAAAACCTGGCGCTGGAGGTCACTCCGGAGGACTGACCCCAAAGAAAACGGACAGAGGTTAAGAGTGAAAAAAAATTTACGTATAAAAACGGAGGAAGGGAGTCAAAACGTAGGCTACCGTACAAATGCCACAGCAGACATAAATATGGCTCAAATGAGCCGCTCTGGACCCCGGCCACCAGTCACAAAAAACCTAACCAGATACGAATGAAAGAAAACGAGGGACAGGGTAGAATTTTTTTTTTTTTTTTTTTTTTAGATTTCTGGGCCCTCCGTGGAAGGTACCTCGAGGCTGGCGAGCGCTCTAGATCCAAGGAATTGAAGATGTTTACCTCCCATTTCCCCCCCCCAAGGCGCTCTATGACACACAGATGGGTTTAACGCTTACCCATGAATGCAGCAGTGGTAAAAATTGGGAGAGACAGAGAAAGAGAGAGAGAGAGAACGTACAATTATAAAACACAAAAAAACATCAAGAACGCCACCAACTAACAAGAAGTTATGCGACGTTCTATTATGGGAACGTTTCGCTCTCCAGGGGCTTTATCAAGCCGCGTAACGTTTCGCTCCTGGACAGCGTAACGTTGCCAAAATAAAACGTCACATTAGTTAGATCTGTGTCCATTTACCTAACATTTTGTCGGTAATTCTACCATTATCAACAACTAACAAGGCTATTAGTCTCTCTCTCTTAGATTTTACCTATGACCACTTTCCCTTCCCTCTCCTTCCCATGCTTTCCCATCTACCTCTCCCTCATGCCCCAAATACCCTACCCTCCAACCTCCCATCACCCATCAAAAAGCGCCAGACGTCCAATAAACAAGGGAAGGAAGATCAAAAAAGGCGATGGAAGGCTTGGGAAGAGAGGGAGGTGGAACACGTGTGAGGGTACAGTGGTAGTAACAGTACCTGTAGTTACAGTTACAGAAACAGTAAACTGTAGCTCTAACAGATGATAACAGCAGTATATTTTTGATGAGTTTAGAATTTTCTTACAGAAATAGGTTGAGGGTACAGAGATACAACAATAGTAACAGTACCTGGAGTAACAGTAACCAGTTACAGTAAACTGTAGCTGTAACAATAGCTCTAACAGGTAGTTACAGCAGTGTACCTTTGATGAATGTCGAGTTTTTTGAGGGTACAGTGGAAGTAACAGTGCTGTAGTAATAGTAACTAGTTACAAAAACCGTATAGTCACTGTAACAGTGGTTACAGCAGTACACTGTTGGTGAGTTTGATTTGCTTCGAGTTTTTCTACGATAACAGATTGAAAATTTTAAAGAGGAAACTGGCAGATCAACCAGGCTGTGATGGCCACATTGGCCACGAGGCAACAGGCAATAACAAAGTATCAAATTATTGATGATAATACAATATCGACCAGTTGATGAATACGACATATGTGCAACACCTGTGGGTGCAACCACTGACAACCACTTAACCGAGGATGGCGGACTTATCATATCTACTACTACAACATGCCCATGTACTCAGCACCAGGCCCAGACTCGTGGAACTCTGTGCTCATTAAGAACTGCAAGAAACCCCTCTCGCGTGCCCTAAGTATACTATGGAAAAGAAGCTTTAACATGGGTGAAATTCCAGTCACTAAAAATAACGGATATAGCCCTACTCCATAAAGGTGACAGCAAAGCATTTGCTAAGAACTATAGACCAATAGCTCTAACGTCCCATATCATAAAAATCTTTGAGTGCTAACAAGCACGATTGCAAACCACTTAAATTCCCAAAAATTGCACAATCCAGGGCAACATGGGTTCAGAGCAGGTTGCTCTGCCTCTTGCAACTACTGGACCACTATGATATGGTCTTGGATGCACTGGGAAAACCAGAATGCAGATGTAATATACAGACACTGCAAAAGCCTGACTAGTGCGATCATGGTGTAATAGCTCACAAAATACGTGCTAAAGGATTAACTGGCAAAGTGGGCAGATGGATCTTCAACTTTCTAAACAATCAAACACAAAGATCAGTGGTCAACAGAGTTAAATCGGAAGCTGCCATAGTGAAAAGCTCTGTTCCACAAGGCACAGTACTCTCCCCCATCCTGTTCCGCATCCTCATATCAGACACAGAGATGTAATCCACAGCACAGTGTCATCCCTTGCAGACGATACTAGGATCTGCATGAGACTATCATCTATTGAGAACACGGTTAACCTCCAAGAAGATATAAACCAAGTTTCCCAATGGGCATCGGTAAACAAAATGATGTTCACTGAAGACAGATTCCAGCTACTCCGTTATGGAAAACTGGAGGAGATAATAACTAGAACTAAGTATACTACAAACTACTAAGTATACAACAGAGCGGAAAAATGTGAGGGACCTGGAAGTGGTAATCTCTAAGGATCTCACTGTCAAGGATCACACCAGTACTACGATCACAACTGCAAAGAAAATGACAGGACGGATAATAAGAGAGTTCAAACGAGATGCCAAGCCAATGATGATCCTTTTCAAATCACTTGTTCTCTCTAGGCTGGAATACTGCTGTACATTAACATCTCCGTTCAAAGCAGGTAAAATTGCAGATCTAGAGTGTACAGAGATCCTTTACTGCACGTATAAGTTCTGTCAAGCACCTTAACTACTGGGAACGCTTGGAAGCACTTGACTTGTACTCGTTGGAACGCAGGAGGGAGAGATATATCATAATCTACACTTGGGAAATCCTAGAAGAAATGGTCCCGAATCTGCACACAGAAATCACTCCCTACGAAAGTAAAAGACTGGGCAGGCGATGCAAAATTCCCCCCACTGAAACGTAGGGGCGCCACTGGTACACTAAGAGAAAGCACCATAAGTGTCCGGGGCCCAAGACTGTTGAACAGCCTCCCACCATGCATAAATGGAATTACCAATAAGCCCCTGGCTGCCTTCAAGAGGGAGCTGTACAGATGCTTAAATTCGGTGCCGGATCAGCCGGGCTGTGGTTCATACGTTGGACTACGTGTGGCCAGCAGTAACAGCCTGGTTGATCAGGTCCTGATCCACCGGGAGGCCTGGTCGTGGACCAGGCCGCGGGGGCGTTGATCCCCGGAATAACCTCCAGGTAGACTCCATGTACTACTATTACTACTACCGTTGCTGCTGCTGCTGCCGCCGCCGCCGCTGCTGCCGCCGCTGCTGCCGCTGCCACTGCCACCGCCACCGCCACCGCCACCGCCACCGCCACCGCCAGTGTTTGTCAAATATAGAGGCTTTTTCACACCACTTTCTTAAGTTTGGGTCCAAACACAAGATATTTCGGCAGCCAGGCAGCTGCAGGACCTACCAGATAGTGCTAATTTACTGGCTCCGGTGTCTCGTAGGTGTTAAAGTAACTAGGGGTCGCCTTAGACAGTTATGTGGCTTTTGCTCAACTGCAAGGAGTCATGTGAACATAAGAAAGAAGGAGCACTGCAGCAGGCCTACTATCCTATGCTAGGCAGGTCTAAGTCAGTGTACAAACTAACCCTGCGACTTATTTTCCAAAAGTCGTTGTGGAAAACGGAGAGGACTGAATGATGGTCAGTCCCTCAGCCTTGGCTAAGGGACAGACCACCTCAAATAATATTTTTCCAAGGCTGGAGGAGTGATTACCTCATTTTCTGTATATAGTTCTATTGTCTTCTAATTATGTCCTTGAATTTGTATTGATAAAGCCACTGGTGGGCGAAACGTCTACAATAAAGATACTCAGATATTGTACATGTATCTGATTCTTCACCTTTATGTAAGCAAGTTCTCACACTGGGTTAGAAAACGCAAATAAACACGCTCCTACCTACGCATGTTCTCACGTGTTGTATTCCGTGAAGAAGCCTGATGTGGGGGCGAAACGTTTCGGTAATAGAGATAACCTTGTGTTGCACATGTCTTATTCATCAATAACAGCCAAGTTGACCAACCTCTGAAGGTTACCTGAACACGATTTCGGGGGTCACCGCCCCCGCGGTCCGCTCCTAGACAAGGCCTCCTGCGTGACAGCCTCATCAACCAGACTGTTGGTGGTGTGGTCGCCAATAAAGTTTGACTTCAATCACAGGTATGTCAAGTTTTCAATAGGAAACTGGAGCACTATCTACTGCAGGTGCATGATCAACCAAGCTGTGATGGCTGACTAGGTCAACAGGCTGGCTTCAGGCGGGGGCTGAGAGACAAGACGAACCCCTCGAAGCCGGAAGCAGGTGTGTCACAGGAAATACAAGTTGGGGTAACTGGTGAAAGGGAATAAGGCAAACGTGCTTGCAAGAAGCTTGTAATTCCCTGAAGATCGCTGAACGATTTTTGTACTGATCAGAGACAGAGATCGACAAAGGCCTAGAGATCCTTAACACGACGCTTAGAACTGTAAACAGCAGAGTGTTTGTCTATTAGATGTGGATATCTTCCTCTATATATGTAGAAATACATCCTGTACTTCCAGCACACCTCTCTCTCTCTCTCTCTCTCTCTCTCTCTCTCTCTCTCTCTCTCTCTCTCTCTCTCTCTCTCTCTCTCTCTCTCTCTCTCTCTCTCTCTCTCTCCTGACTCAGCGAAGCTGCTGCTGTAAGAGGCGTCTCGCAGCTGCTGCTGTCATTATTCCGTGATGTTCAACATATTTCAATCTACGTTTCAAAAAACGCGTATTTTGAAAGCTATTTTTTCCTTCTACTGCCTTCAAAGTGGCTTCCTTAAAGAGGAACTGCTAAAGTTCTTCCTTCAAGAGGTTTAAGTCTGGGCAGATAGCAAGAGGAGCCATCAAAGCTCTTCCTCCCTCAGGCTGAGGAATGGGGTACCCAGCTAAAGGAAACCGCTAGAACACTGCTTTTATGAGGCAGAAGCCGGTGGCAGCAGATGGAGGCTTACTGGCGGCCCACGGAAGAGACCCAGGAATCCACTGGTACACGATAGAGAAAACCAATACAGGGCGAGCATCCCAAGCAGCGACGGACATTAATCATATCAGGCTGGAAGGATGGAGGAAAGGGATGGAGGGCAAAGGGACGGGAGGGGGGAGCGAGTTGACCTGCGCTATCTACAAAAGTAAAGAATTGTGTGTGTATGGTAATTCTCCTGGATGGTCTTAACCGTCAAGGGAACCTCTCTCTCTTTCTCTCTCTCTCTCTCTCTCTCTCTCTCTCTCTCTCTCTCTCTCTCTCTCTCTCTCTCTCTCTCTCTCTCTCTCTCTCTCTCTCTCTCTCTCTCTTTCCTCCTCTCTTTCCTCCTCTCTCTCTCTCCTCCTCTCTCTCTTCCTCTCTCTCTCCTCTCCTCCTCTCTCACTCTCTCTGTCTCCTCCTCCTCCTCCTCTCTCCTCCTCTCTCTCTCTCTCCTGATTCAAATCTCACAGATGTGGAGCACAGAGAGAAAGAGGGAGAGGGAGGGAAATAGCAAATAGGCCTTACCTGCGAACTATCTGCCTAGCCTTCGGCCTATCTCTCCCCCATGACCCCCCCATCTCATCACCAGCCCCATCCCTATCCACCCCTCCCATATGTGGGAATATTTACATAGGGAGACAGACAGATAAATCCGCCCATCCTTGTGTGACAATCATCTGTGGAAACTGTGACACAGCTGATCCGTGATCTGTCATCTGTAAAGGAATGAACTGACGTATGCTAATCGTAGCTACACACATTTGGTCCCTTCTCGACAACCACCTCACATACAGAACATAAATATATGCCAACTATCTCAACTGAAGACCACGAAACATCTACGTAAACTGCATCAGACATATTTAAACGTACCTTCTGTACAGTATCAGACATATTTAAACGTACCTTCTGTACAGTATCAGACGTATTTAAACGTACCTTCTATACAGTATCAGACATATTTAAACGTACCTTCTGTACAGAATCAGACATATTTAAATGTACCTTCTGTACAGTATCAGACATATATAAGGAGCACTTCAGCGAACCCTGGCCAACTGCTTCTTGTAAGGACCTCTGGCTCCACCACACTGTATACTTGCGTCCTGGAGGGTATTCCGGAGATCAACGCCCCCGCGGCCCGGTCCACGACTAGGCCTCCCGGTGGATCAGGGCCTGACCAACCACGTTGTTACTGCTGGCCGTATGTAGTCCAACGTACAAGCCACAGCCCGGCTGATCCGGGCAGCAGCGAAGAAGACACGTGGTAGAGGAAGCTTGTATTTCGACAACGTCTCGATAAAGATCTACAGGGCGAAACGTTGTCCCGGTTAAAGCTTGTAAGGCTGCAGGGTTTTTTCTACGGACTCGATTACCAGTTCTGTATCGGTGGGTTTAACATGTAAGCCACAACCTTCAGAATCTTCAGCTAGGTGGCCACATACACGCTAGTAACTCACCTCATATCAACATACAGTTATAGGCGGCCTTACCAACATATTCCTGTTAATAAGGACACCTAATCAGCTGTGGGTATCTGAAGGTTACCTAAAGACTATGCTGTGGGGTCACCGCCCCTACTGCCCAAACCAGGCTTCCAAGTTGATGACATGATTTACCAAGTTGTTGGTGCTAGCCACAAGAAATCCAACGCAAGCACCACAGTGTGGCTCATCAGGAATCAACTTTTGGAACTTATCAAATTCCCATTTGAAGACAGCCAGGAAGGGGGGCTTTGTTAATATTTCTTACATATGAAGGGTACTCAAAGGTCTTAGGCCCCTTACACTTACTGTGTGATCTCTCACTATACTCTACGCCTGGTCATGGACCAGGCTGCTGGGGCGTCGACATCCCCCGAAACACCCTGCTTTTCATTGGAGGTATTCTGCACCATCTGCCGAGCCTGTTGCTCTTGCAGGGGGTAATTAATGTGGGCAAAGTCAGGACCACTGGATTTTCCAGGTGTAAATTATGATGAATCTCTCTTTCCTATGTTTCAGGGAGACATAGTTCGAGGAACTTGGCTAAATTTATACAAGCAGCGAACACCAACAACACAGCCGACCCAGTCATAAACCAGGCAGATGATGGCCACTCTAGACACGAAACAGAAGATAGTGACTATTGATACCAGGACTATATTGATAATACTGGTGACTGCGTGCAGCTAGCGGCAAGAATATGATTGATCAAGCAATCAACCAGAAGGCTTGGTATGGGACCGGGTCACAGGGGGCGATGACCTCCCCGGTTATGGGGAGCATCGCTCCTACCAGACCAATCTCAGACCATGAAATGAATTTCGAAGATTTACCTGTCTTCTTACATGTTCGGGAGACAGAAAGGGTCAGCATACCTGTGACTTGTTTCCAGAGTTCATCTACAACTGGCAGGCCGACCTGAGGCCATGCTTCCCTGTTGACTGCTTGTTCAACCAGGCTGTTGCTATTGGCCCGCTGGCCTACATAGCAATTATGCTTTCTGCCCGTCCTTTCACACTGGTGTGACAGGAGGGTAGTACATCCCTGGCTGTCTACTAGTTTACACCTTGAGGACAGTTTAAATACAGCTTGAAGGCAGGTTCAAGCCAGATTGAAGACAGCTTGAAGGCAGCTTGAAAACAGTCAAAGCAGCTGTGCTTGGGGTGCGGGAGCTTCCGCTCATCTGGCGTAAACAGTAACATCAGCAGCAGCCATAGCAGCAGCAGCAGCAGCAGCAGCAGCAGCAGCAGCAGCAGCAGCAGCAGCAGCAACAACAGCAACAACAACAGCAACAACGACAGCAACAACAGCAGCAGCACAAGCAGCAACATCTGGGCATATGACGCTGCTGAACATAAAAATGTATGTTGCGGAAACGTTTCGCTCTGCGCAGAACGAAACGTTGAGATCCATAAAAGCTTATTCAACAACGTCTCTCTCTTCGTCAATATTATCAGCGGTACGACAGGTCCATCACCTTGAAGGAGCCTCGATTCTCCATCAGTGTAGGATCCACCTTGAAGGAGCCTCAACCCTCCATCAGTGTAGGGTCCACCTTGAAGGAGCCTCAACCCTCCTTCAGCAGTGTAGCATCCACCTTGAAGGAGCCTCGATCCTCCTTCAGTAGTGTAGGATCCACCACCCTGAAGGAGCCTCGATCCTTCAGTGTAGGATCCACCTTGAAGAAGCTTCAACCCTCCTTTGGCAGTGTAGGAATCCACTGATAAACACAAAAACTTTTAGGAAACTGCTTGGCTCTGGGTTCCAGTCCCACTGTGTAAGTGGTTCCAATCCCTCTTTGTACGTGGTTCCAATCCCACTGTGTACATAGTTTATCATTCACCTTTCCACAGGTTATCGCTCACTATCGCTTCCTGTTGAAACACGAAATGCAATAATAAAGAGACGTAATGTGAAGACTAGCAAGGATTTTATTTACAGCTGTCTCACTCTCAGTGGAGCTTTATTAAGACACGATGGAGCTCTGCTTAGAGCTGTAGGTAAACCACAGATACCCCATAGAGCTAGAAGTAAACGACGGGTACCCCTTACAGCTAGAGGTAAATTTCAGGTAACTACAGGTAAACTAAAGGTACCCCTTAGAGATCTAGGTAAATTATAGGCAACTACAGGTAAACTTAGAGTTCCAAGAATTAATTGTTCAGTTGCAGACTAGGAGTATAGAGGAGGTGAATGTATTCAGATATTTAGGAGTGGATGTGTCAGCAACTGAGTCTATGAAGGATGAGGTGAATCATAGAATTGAGGGGAAAAGGTTGAGTGGTGCACTGAGTCTGTGGAGACAAAGAACTTTGTCCATGGAAGCAAAGAGGGGAATGAATGAGAGTATAGTTATACCAATGCTCTTATATGGGTGTGAAGCATGGGTAGTGAATGTTGCAGCGAGGAGAAGGCTGGAGGCAGTGGAGATGTCATCTCTGCGAGCAATGTGTGGTGTGAATATAATGCAGAGAATTCCTAGTTTGGAAATTAGGAGGAGGTATGGGATTACCAAAACTATTATCCAGAGGGCTAAGGAAGGGTTGTTGAGGTGCTTCGGACATGTAGAGAGGCTGGAACAAAATAGAATGACTTCGAGAGTGTATAAATCTGTAGTGGAGGGTAGAGGTGAGCCTAGGAAATGTTGGAGGGAGGGGGTAAAGGAGGTTTTATGTGAGAGGGGCTTGGACTTCCAGCAAGCATGCCTGAGCATGTTAGATGGAGCGAATTGAGGCAAATGGTTTTTAGGACTTGGCGTGCTGTTAGAGTGTGAGCAAGGTAATATTTATGAAGGGATTCAGGGAAACCGGCAGGCCAGACTTGAGTCTTGGAGATGGGAAGTACAGTGTCTGCACTCTGAAGGAGGGGTCTTAATGTTACAGTTTTATAACTATAGTGTAAGCGCACCTCTGGTAAGACAGTGATGGAGTGAATGACGGTGAAAGTTCTTCTTTCTCGGGCCACCCTGCCTTGGTGGGAGACGGCCGACATGTTAAAAAAAAATGCAAATTATCCAGGTAAACTAAAGGTACCCCATAGGCTCTAGCTAAATTACAGGTAACTACAGGTAAAGGTACCCCATATAGCTCTAGCTAAATTACGGGTAACTACAGCTAAACTACGGTCCACAGGGGGGAGACGCTGACCCACGTAGACATCCTCCAGGTATCCCTCATCTCAGTAGTAGTACCAGTTCCTAGTAACCAGTTACCAGTAACCAGTGTACCAGTAGATGACTCACTACCAACCGTCTGTGTGAATCATTGACTGTATTCATATTGCTGCTGACCATAGCAGGATTTCAAACATCCTCACCCGTAGGCACTCATGGGTCAGTCAGGCTAGGGAGCAGAGAGAGGCAGGACGGCTGTTGGCGCTTTCCATACTTCCCGTTATATATTATACGTACTACCAGCCTACGTGAGTATTCTTACCCTATCCACGTATCAAAAACCCACATGACACTTAGAGCTAGAGGTACATCTATAGTATCCCCTTATCCCAGGGGGATACCTAGGGGGATGTGTATCAAAGCAACGCCAGAAGTTACAGGAAGTTACAAACCGGATCCACACTTCCTTAAGGGGATTATTTTTTTATTTTTTCAAACGTCTTAGACAGGAAGTGGGAATGTTTTAACGAAATTCGTTATGTGAATAACGAAGTTTGAGGGTGTCACTGACAGAGTACACAGGAGCCGCACCTTTGTACTCTTTGTGCTAAGCACACGGATAAATATCAAGAGAAGGGCTGAGTACTGATGGTTTCTGTGGTGGTGGTGGTGGTAGTGGCGGTGGTGGCAGTGGTGGTAGTGGCGGTGGTGGCAGTGGTGGTAGTGGCGGTGGTGGCAGTGGTGGTAGTGGCGGTGGTGGCAGTGGTGGTAGTGGCGGTGGTGGCAGTGGTGGTAGTGGCGGTGGTGGCAGTGGTGGTAGTGGCGGTGGTGGCAGTGGTTTTGGTTCTAGTGGTTGTGGTAGTATTTGTGGTAGTTCTAGTAGTGATGGTGGTTCTAGTGGTGATATTTGTTTAGTTCTAGTGGTAGTTGTAGTGGTGGTGGTTCTGGTGGTTTCTGGTAGTGGTGGTGGTGGTTCTGATAGTGGTGGTGGTGATATTTGTGGTGGAAATAGTGGTAGTGGTATTGTCAGAGAAACAGCAGTAGTGGTGTTGTCAGATATAGTGGTAGTGTAGCTGTGATGATATTAGTGTTGGTAATGGTGGTTACGTGATATTAATGGTGGTCATGGTGGTGATAGTGGTGGTGGTGATAGTGGTGGTAGTGTGCTCTCGAGACGGAAGTATATTGGCAGCATTAGAGAGAGAGAGAGAGAGAGAGAGAGAGAGAGAGAGAGAGAGAGAGAGAGAGAGAGAGAGAGAGAGAGAGAGAGAGAGAGAGAGAGAGAGAGAGAGATTATGAAAGAAAATGAAGGGGAAATAACAGAGGATAGAAAAGAGAAAGATAAGGACAGGGAAAAGAAGTACAGATCAGTTTCCAGCCCAAAAAACTGCATTTGTTGGCTAGGAGGGACCTCAGGTGTTGGCTAGGAGGGGGCCTCAGGTGTTGGCTAGAGGGGGCCTCTGGTGTTGGCTAAGAGGGGCCTCTGATGTTGGCTAGGAGGGACCTCAGGTGTTGGCTAGGAGGGGCCTCTGGTGTTGGCTAGGAGGGACCTCAGGTGTTGGCTAGGAGGGACCTCTGGTGTTGGCTAGGAGGGACCTCATGTGTTAGCTAGGAGGGGCCTCTGGTGTTGGCTAGGAGGTACCTCAGGTGTTGGCTAGGAAGGGCCTCTGGTGTTGGCTAATAGAGACCTCTGGTGTTGGCTAGGAGGGGCCTCTGGTGTTGGCTAGAAGGAACCTCTGGTGTTGGCTAGGAGGGACCTCTGGTGTTGGCTAGGAGGGACCTCTGGTGTTGGCTAGGAGGGACCTCTGGTGTTGGCTAGGAGGGACCTCATGTGTTAGCTAGGAGGGGCCTCTGGTGTTGGCTAGGAGGTACCTCAGGTGTTGGCTAGGAAGGGCCTCTGGTGTTGGCTAATAGAGACCTCTGGTGTTGGCTAGGAGGGGCCTCTGGTGTTGGCTAGGAGGGGCCTCTGGTGTTGGCTAATAGGAACCTCGAGTGTTGGCTAGGAGGGACCTCATTTGTTGGCTAGGAGGGGCCTCAGGTGTTGGCTAGGAGGGACCTCAGGTGTTGGCTAGGAGAGACCTCAGGTGTTGGCTAGGAGGGGCCTCACGTGTTGGCTAGGAGGGACCTCAGGTGTTGACTAGGAGGGATCTCAGGTGTTGGCGAGGGACCTCAGGTGTTGGTTAGGAGGGGCCTCTGGTGTTGGCTAGCAGGGACCTCAGGTGTTGGCTAGGAGGGACCTCAGGTGTTGGCTAGGAGGGGCCTCAGGTGTTGGCTAGGAGGGGCCTCTGGTGTTGGCTAGGAAGGGGTCTCAGGTGTTGGCTAGCTAGGAGGGGCCTCTGGTGTTGGCTACGAGGGATCTCAGGTGTTGGCTAGGAGGGATCACAGGTGTTGGCTACGAGGGACTTCAGGTGTTGGCTAATAGAGACCTCTGGTGTTGGCTAGGAGGGGCCTCTGGTGTTGGCTAGGAGGGGCCTCTGGTGTTGGCTAGGAGGGACCTCAGGTGCTGACTAATAGGGATCTCAGGTGTTGGCTAGGAGGGATCTCAGGTGTTGGTTAGGAGAGACCTCAGGTGTTGGCTAGGAGGGGCCTCTGGTGTTGGCTAGGAGGGACCTCAGGTGCTGACTAATAGGGATCTCAGGTGTTGGCTAGGAGGGATCTCAGGCGTTGACTAGGAGGGACCTCAGGTGTTGGCTAGGAGGGACCTCAGGTGTTGGCTAGGAGGGGCCACAGGTGTTGGCTAGGAGGGACCTCAGGTGTTGGCTAGGAGGGACCTAAGGTTTTGGCTAGGAGGGGCCTCTGGTATTGACTAGGAGGGGTCTTTGGTATTGGCTAGGAGGGACCTCAGGTATTGGCTAGGAGGGACCTCAGGTCTTGGCTAGGAGGGACCTCAGGTGTTGGCAAGGAGGGGCCTTCAGTACTGGCTAGGAGGGACCTCAGATCTTGGCTAGGAGGAGAGTCAGGTGTTGGCTAGGAGGGGCCTCTGGTGTTGGCTAGGAGGGGCCTCTGATGTTGGCTAGGAGGGGGCCTCAGGTGTTGGCTATGAGGGGCCTGAGGGATTGGCCAGGAAGGGTCTTGAGGTGTTGGCTAGGAGGGGCCTCAGGTGTTTGCTAGGAGGGACCTCAGGTGTTGACCAGGAGGGACCTCAGGTGTTGGCTAAGAGGGACCTCAGGTGTTGGTTAGGAGGGGCCACAGGTGTTGGCTAGGAGGGACCTCAGGTGTTGGCTAGGAGGGACCTAAGGTGTTGGCTAAGAGGGGCCTCTGGTGTTAGGTAAGACACACATATGTGTCTTACCTAACAATCTGTCGGTATTTCATACCATTTTAATGTTCAGGGGCCTCTGGTATTGACTAGGAGGGGGCTTTGGTATTGGCTAGGAGGGACCTCGGGTATTGGCTAGGAGGGACCTCAGGTATTGGCTAGGAATGACCTCAGGTCTTGGCTAGGAGGGGCCTTTGGTATTGGCTAGGAGGGACCTCAGATCTTGGCTAGGAGGAGAGTCAGGTGTTCGCTAGGAGGGGCCTCTGGTGTTGGCTAGGAGGGGCCTCTGGTGTTGGCTAGGAGGGGGCCTCTGGTGTTGGCTAGGAGGGAGCCTCTGGTGTTGGCTAGGAGGGGGCCTCAGGTGTTGGCTATGAGGGGCCTGAGGTATTGGCCAGGAAGGGCCTTGAGGTGTTGGCTAGGAGGGACCTGAGGTGTTGGCTAGGAGGGGCCTGAGGTGTTGGCCAGGAGGGGCCTGAGGTGTTGGCTAGGAGGGGCCTGAGGTGTTGGCTAGGAGGGGCCTGAGGTGTTGGCCAGGAAGGGCCTCAGGTGTTGGCTAGGAGGGGCCTCACGTGTTGGCTTGGGCAGTGCAGGTTGCGCTGTTCCATACAATTTTTAATCTGGCATCTCATCACTCGTTTGAAGGCTTTTACGATGTGCGACATTAGCGCTACTGGTCTAATTTTTGGCTAGCACTCTACTGCCTCCTAATGTAAAGGAGCTGTCTGTACTCTTTAAGGTCTGGTAGTTCACACTGATCTAAGAGTATTTCTCTCTGGATACGTATGTACTGAGAACAGCAATGTATATATACTTGAAGGAGTGAACATCAAAATGGTATAAAATACCGACAGGTTGGTAGGTAAGACACAAAGGCAACAGTTAGGCAACTTTATTCCGAAACGTTTCGCCTACACAGTAGGCTTCTTCAGTCGAATACAGAAAGTAGGCAGGATCAGTAGAGATGTGAAGATGGACTGATTACATCGTCTTCACATCTCTACTGATCCTGCCTACTTTCTGTATTCGACTGAAGAAGCCTACTGTGTAGGCGAAACGTTTCGGAATAAAGTTGCCTAACTGTTGCCTTTGTGTCTTACCTACCACTTGAAGGAGTCTTTATCTCGATGTATACACTTAGACTTTACCCTTCATTCTTTTTAATATCGACTCTCTAAGCTCTTCCTTCAGAGGATACTGAGGGCTCCTGCTAATGGATCTTCACGAATCCGGTCCAGGTACTGCAGGAGTGGGCAGGTTTTCTATTTTTTTTTTTCGAATTCTCCATGATTAGAGCTATATCAGTTATGTGATCAGTGTGGCCTTCGGATGAATTTTTTTTTTCATTCCCGAGTCTGGTTTCCTTTAAAGGGTTGCTGAACATTGATTCATGTTGGTCTCTCAGAATGTCATTCATGTGACTTGGTCATCATTAGTGTATGAGCCTCCAGTCATTAGTGGTTTTATTCTACTGGTTGATTAGACCTTGATCCACCTTGAGGCCTGGTCAAGGACTGAGTCGCAGGGGCGTTGACCCCACGGAACACCCTCCAGGTACACTCCAGGTAGTTGTTAATTTTCATTTTGCATATATACTGACTTGTTGTTTTTTGTTCCATTTGTGCTTCTTCTGTTTGGTACAACAGATTAAGTTTTTAACTCGGTGATCTCTCAGCTAAGATTATCTTTCCTTCGCTTTGACATATTCACATATTTAACATTTCTATAACCCTTTTTCTTATGTTCATTCTTCTACGTTCTCTATATATTATCTTTCCGGTTTTCTCAATAATACATATATAATGCAGACCTTGTATGCTTCTGTGTTCAGATTTTTACAACCTGTTTAACGAGAGGCCAGAAATCAGTAAAAAACCGGTCGATAAGAGATAGGAAGCGGAGCCACGAACTATGAATCGACCCCTGCAAGCTCAACTAGGCAAGTGCAACTCATTGACAGTCGTATACAAGTCAAGATGGCCTCGAGGATAACTTTCCACAATTAAGTTTGGTACACCTGGTCTTGGACCGGGCCGCGGGGAGCCTGCACCCTCGCAACACTCTAGGTAGTCGGGTAAACACCAAGCATTATCTGAGGTCTTCATGTCTATTCATCCCACGCACCTCAGCCCCCAGGGGGTAACCCAGCTACTAGGCCACGTCTTCCTTCTAATAATGTTGGTAGAATTACCCACATGTTACAAGGACACAGGTGCAACAAATTCCACAACAAAATGTCGTATTAATTGTACTTGTGTTCTTTTACTTAACACGTCTTCCTTGTTGACGGCTGGTCAACCAGGCTGTTACTTCTAGCACAAGCAGCATTCCACTCCCGTTGCAAAATACCTTCAATCAAAAGCAGGGGTGAACTGAGCGCAAAGGTACCCAAACTCTTACCTTTGAAGAACCTATTCTCTGAGTCTATTCTCTGAGCCCGGCTCTCTAACACTCTTCCTCATACACAAGGGAAATTACAAACACGCCCCTGGCTGTCTTTATGAGAAAACGTAGTAAGTTCCTAAAGTCAGCTCCTGATATGCCTGGCTGTGATGCAACGTTTGGACTGCGTGCGCTAGTACAAAGAAATTGATTGATCAGGCCATCAACCAGAAGGCCTGGTCTGGGACTGGACTACGGGGGCGGTGACCCCCAGAATCTTCAAGTAACCCTCCCCCATTTCCCACCTCTAAGTGTGAAATGAGGAGGGTTACGACCCCTCCCACACCCCCCACTTAGCCCTGCTTGCTGTTCCATCGTTCCACGCCTCTCACACCCCTCCATCTGCTGCTTCCTTTTCCTACCTGTTTCCCCCTGCCATTTTATTTGGCATTTTCCCTCCCCCTCCCTCCCGGTCCTATGGTCGCTCCCCTTAGTAAATCTCTTGTCTGCCTTTCCTTCCTTCCTACCTCCCTCCCTCCCTCTCTTATCCTACTACCTTTCACTTCCCTCCAGCCTGCCCTCTCTCTCTTCCTCTTTGCCCCATCACACCCTTGGCTGTCGTTATGAGTTCAAATTAGTTCCTGATCAGCCTGGCTGTGATGCCTACGCTGAGCTCCGTGCTGTTATCCAGATCAATCAGGCTGTGATGGATATGTAGGGGCATCGGGCCACCAGCAGCAACAGACTGGTTGATGACCAGGCAAGCACCACACGAGCCTGGCCCATGGCCGGGCTCCGGGAGTAGAAAGACACTCAGAACTTATCAAAGGTACATCAAAGGTAAGGTATACAGACTGATCAACGAGGAGGCCTGGTCTGGGACCGGGGCGCTGAGGCGGTGATCCCACGAACAGAACAGCAGCTAGACTCGTTAATTATTTCTAACTTATTATCTAGATTTTCTCAAGCGGTGTATCTCCACTTTCTTCTTTTATTTTTCTACCTCTCTTTCTCCGGTCCTTGCCCTCCCGTATATATATATATATACTGGCTCCCTTACCTTCGCGTGATAGTGCGCGACTAGGTAATGGTGCAAGTAGGACCGAAACGTCGTCATAAGTTTCTCCTATCTGTGTAATGTAACATAGGATACGTTTCTCCTGTCATACTCCACCACGCAGGATGGATTTCTTACACCAAATGAAAACATTTCTGTCTGAGCTCTGTGGCTTCCACGAGGCGATGAGAATACCGTCAAGTATTCCACCATGAGTTCAGTAACTAGGGAAGTTTCAACGCTTTCGTTCCCGCAGAGCTGGAGTTACCATCACTTGAACACTACCACCTCAGAAGAGACAGCATTTATGAATACATCGTATCGCAAAGCTAGACAAGGAACTGTTAAAGAAACTTAGTAAACTACACTTATACCCATTAATGCATCAATGAAAAATGGGGGACAAAGATCCCCAGTTGACGCAGGTCAGTAACCTCACTAACACCCCTATCCTGACGACACCCCAGCGCCACCTGTAAACAAGAAAGTGGTAACCCGATTAGGTAAACAAACCATACCTTTGACGAGTTTCGAGTCTTTCTACTCCCAGACCTCGGTCATGGGCCAGGTTCGTCTGGTGCTAGCCTGGTCAACCAGATTGTTGCCGCTGGAGGCCCACTGATCCACATATCCATCAGAGCCTGGTTGATCTCGCACTTGGTCAAGATACTTGTCCTGTTTCCTCTTGAAGACCTCCTCTACACTTGATTAAATAGTTTAGAAAACCGACAACTTGATAAAAGTTACCTCAAACTCTTTCTCATCTTCCCCCTTTCTCTGCAGTGGACTGAAGAAGCCACTGGCTGGCGAAACGTTTCCAGAATAAAGATACAAAAATGCTGCACAAGTGTCTTATTTATCAAGCCTTGATTACTCTCCATACAGTTACAAAATTAATCCATACCACAATATACCAAGGTTCACTCAGTGAACGTATGCCAGAGTATAAAAACGTGTGTTGGCCTGGAGGTCACTCAGCTGACACGGTGTTTCACTCGTAGGAGGCCCCGAGTTGGTACTCTCGTAGTTGCAACCGTTTTGTTTGTATATTATGTCTGTAGTAAATTATAATTCGGGGCCTCCTACGAGTGAAACACCCTGTATCGACCACGGATTCCGGTCTTTTTAAAAAACACATATTCTGAACTCATTTCCGGTGTTCTGCTGATGCAGGGTATTCAAGCGAGGAAACAGTTAAGAGAATAATTGTTGATGCAATATTGCAGATCAGAGTTACCAAGCATGTCATTACTGACTTGCCTGGCATGTTGACCGGCCACTCCTGGGATGATCCTTCGTGTCTGTGAGGGGATGGTCATGACACAGGGAATTAAACCTATCCTAACCTTCCTTGGATCGAACCTCATTGCCTCCTATTCTCCCCAGGCGCTCTGTGAACCCTATGGGTCACAGAATGCTATAGGATATTAGCCCTCCCACCTAAATATAATAATAATAATAATAATAATAATAATAATAATAATAATAATTTCGTGGTTGCAATTTTCTTCACATGAACCTAGTGTCATGTCAACACAAAGTGCACGATCATTTCACCTATCAACAGGACTGTTGCTATACTGTTAGGCTTGAGGCAGTGTGAAACAGTCCCACCTTTATACCAGCCATGACAAAATTCTCCCCACCCCCCACACTTACCTCACCCCGCCCCTCAAACCTTCAGCCCCTGGAGGTAAGAGGAAGAAGCAGTCGAGTGGGAGAGAGGGGGGAACGGCAGGCGGGGAAAATAGGAGGGGGTAGAGGGAGGCAAGAAGGGGGAGAAGGGCAAGCGACCAGCTGAGAGAGACAAATTCACTAGCTACCATAATTCTGTTTATAGTGAAAGTTGCTGTAATGGTACAATTTCTGCTTTTCCCTTATCGTTAAGGTTGAGGTGTGTGCGTGTTGAACAACGTTGGGGGTGTCCAGTGTACAACACAGTGGCTACCACCTCTGAATTATCCCTGCCTGGCCCATGTACACTTAATATTTCCTCAACGGTCAGTACAGTTCCAACGCCCTTGAAAAAAATAGTATCAAAATCGATCACGTCTCCAATTATACACTAAAATTTATACACGTGAATTTAAAACACAAGATTTGATGTTTATATTCCACCTGCATATAACATTGTTCAACACACCGGTCAACACACCACCAGGACTCAGAATAAAACTAAAAGAAAACATCACAAAAAAACACTCTTTACACTAAATCCCAACAAGAGAGCGAGAGAAGCGTGAGAATAAAAGCTATACAGATGCAGCCTCTCTCACTGATCAAGACACTTGCAGTGGGTGCAAGTGGGAGGAAAGCAAACTCTACGCAGTTCCAAGAGCAGATACACACGCCCCTGGAGGCCAGAGTGAAACCGGTTGATAACAGTTAAGAGGCGGGACCAGGAGCTATGAATCGACCCAAGCAAAGGAGTTGGCGAGTACAACTATGTGAGTAAACACAGGCTATTCCAGCAGGTTCCACTTACAGGACAAGTCTATTTACCCCGCTAAACACAGCATCAACGTCAGTTTTTTCTCGTCCAACGACTCTGCCGTCCTTAGTAAAAATAGAAGATTGATCTTCGGTTGCGGAGCAATCACTTCTTTCCTCACGAGTCGACACAATAGTCACGATGACTTTTTTTTTAGTTACCCTGGGTAACTTACATATGTTACTATGAAGGATAATTATGGTAGGTTGATAGATTAGTAGGTAGGTTGGTAGGATGGCTGGCTGGTAGTTAAGTAGGTAGTCGCCCGCATCTGTGTAACTTACTTATGTGTACCTGTACCTAAATAAACTTACACATGCAGAAAAATGAAGTGTCCTGGCGCTGAAGAGGTCGTGGCGCAGCACCCGCAACCGCTCTACTTCAAATCTCCCGCGCACCGATCAGCTGACCACAAAGGCGGGAAAATACACGCGGGAACTACAGCTGGGCGCAGACGTTAATCCCTCAAGTCGTTATTTTTATATTCCCAAACAGAAGATATACGCAGACTCGCGCACCTTCAAAACATAAGAGCTTTTTCCCCCCACATATTAGTTAGATATTAAGGTATTTACGACATTATATAAGTGAATCGTGGCCATAATTCACGAGGAATCGATAGGCTTTTAAAAAGAGAAATTCATGTATTTCAGATGACTGGTATACCTTCCCTTAGACAAAGTAATATTATAAAATGTATATTTATACAATTAATATGTTGGTTCGACATTTGCTATACTTATAAATATAAAAGTCGAAATTGTTTTTACAAATTTGTGTACCTTTTTTTGTACAATATAAATATATAGAAAACCTGATGGCTCTATGGCCTTAGAGATGATTTCATGATGAATATTAATTACGGGAGACAGAGAAGGAGACAACCTGTCGCTACAGTCCACATTGAGGCTGCCTGTTGAGAACTATCTAGGAGCGACTAGGTCTTAAACTAATGCATCCCCCCTCCTTATCCTCCCTCTCTCCCCTCCCTCACTAACCAAGCAAACAGATTGGCATTTCGTTTTGGACAAGCCAAACAATATACAGTAAATCATCCTGGCCGCCCCTTCTGAGTGTTACTACCTGACAACCACCACCACCATTATTACAAGCCATTATAACAACCACCACAACTACAACACTGTTATCACCCCAGTTTCATTCCAGCGATACTAGTGATACCAAGGACACAGCTGTGATACCAGTTACACACTTGTGATTCCAACGACACATCTGTAATACCAGTGACACCTTTAATACCAGTGACACACCTGTAATACCAGTGACACACCTGTGATACCAGCAACACACCTGTAATACCAGTGTATAATACCAGTGACAACTGTAATAACAGTGACACACTGTGATTGGCACTGAGACTTCGACTCTCTCCAGTCTCTACCCAAACACCAATTACATGGACAAAAATACGAGAGAGAGAGAGAGAGAGAGAGAGAGAGAGAGAGAGAGAGAGAGAGAGAGAGAGAGAGAGAGAGAGAGAGAGAGAGAGAGAGAGAGAGAGAGAGAGGAGCAGGTGTTCAGATGTATGTGTATATCTCTGTATACAGCATCGGGATGGAAGGGGGGAGGGGGAATGACTGTCTGTCCACCACCCAGGGACTCTAATCTCTCTTCCTCACCCTTATTTATCTTCCCTCTCTCCCTCCCTCCTTACCTACCTACCTGCCTTTATCCCCTGAGCCTTCCAGCTAGCCTGCCTAACGTCCTGCCTTCCTGCTGCCTACCTATCTACATCCTGCCTAGCTAACCTGCTACCTGCCTTTCACCCTACCCCTCACACACCTGACAGCTGGTGCCCCCCTTACCCACCTGACAGCAGGTGTCCCCCCCTCACATACCTGACAAGTGTTCCCCTCACACACCTTACAGCACGTGTTCCCCACACACACCTGACAGCAGGTGTGCCCCTCACACACCTGACAGCAGGTGTGCCCCTCACACACCTGACAGCAGGTGTGCCCCTCACACACCTGACAGCAGGTGTTCCCCACACAACTGACAGCAGGTGTCCCCCTCACATATCTGACAATAGGTGTTCCCCCATACACACCTGATAACAGGTGTGTCTCTCATTGTAGACTGCTTCTATGTTTCCTTCTATACAATAATAATAATAATAATAATAATAATAATAATAATAATAATAATAGTAATATTATTATTATTATTATTATTATTATTATTATTATTAACAATAATAACAAAATAGTTATCTCCCTGTAGCTCTTCCTTCCCTCCCTTTTCTTGCCTTCTCTTCCTTTCTCTCCCTTTTCTTGCCTTCTCTTCCTTTCTCTCCCTTTCAGCCAGCATCTTCCACCCCAGGAAGGAAGGACGGGAGGAAAGAGGTAGGGGAGGAGAGATAAGAAATGGAAGGGGAGCGTACGGAAAGAGGGATAAGGGAGGAACTAAAGGAAAGGGGAAGGGGGAAGACCTTTGTAACTCTCCCCTTCCTTCACATAATTACACCAGAGCATGAACGCCACCTCTTATTCTTTGTTTGTTTTGCTTCTGTCCCTCCTCTAATATTATCTATCCCTCCTCTAATATTATCTATCCCTCCTCTAATGTTATCTATCCCTCCTCTAATATTATCTATCCCTCCTCTAATGTTATCTATCCCTCCTCTAATATTATCTATCCCTCCTCTAATATTATCTATCCCTCCTCTAATATTATCTAACCCTCCTCTAATATTATCTATCCCACCTTGAATATTATCTATCCCACCTTGAATATCCTCTATCCATATCGTATTCGTCATTCCGGTTGTAAATCTCTCTCTCTCTCTCTCTCTCTCTCTCTCTCTCTCTCTCTCTCTCTCTCTCTCTCTCTCTCTCTCTCTCTCTCTCTCTCTCTCTCTCTCTCTCTTATGGCCCATATGTTTTCTTACTCTTTCTTTAAGGGTTAGAAAAGAAATTGCAGAAATGAAATGAGCGAAATGTGACTAATGTCAGGAGTCCACCTCCATCCTTCACCCTCCATCCTACACCCTCCATCCTCTACCTTCCATCCTACGCCCTCCATCCTACACCCTCTACCTTCCATCCTACACCATCCTCCACCCTCTACCTTCCATCCTACACCATCCTTCATCCTCTACCCTCCATCCTACACCCTCTATCCTCCACCCTCCATCCTACACCATCCTCCACCCTCCATCCTCTATACTCTACCCTCATCCTCCACCCTCCATCCTCTACCCTCTATCCTCTACCCTCAATCCTCCAACCTCCATCTTCCAACCTAGACCCTCCACCCACACAAGCTTCAGACCTAGGATTCAGACGTAAGTTGCAGACCTGTCCTTCAGACCTGTGTTTCAAGACCTGGGTTTCAGACCTGTTTCAAGACCTGGGCTTCAAGACCTGGGTTTCAGACCTGTTTCAAGACCTGGGCTTCAAGACCTGGGCTAGAAGACCTGGGCACCAGGCCTTTAAAAGCTGGACGATAACGTCTGGACCTGCTCTACCTGACGGGGTCTACCTGGCTCCATGTGTTTGTAAGGTCACCTGAGGGATACCTGAAGGATACCTACCTGCAGGATGCTCTCGGAGGGATCAAAATTCCAGCTGCCCGGTCCCAGACCAGGTCTTCTGGTTGAACAAGGCCTGGTCAACCAGGCTGTTACTGCCGTTCCCACGCAGTCCACCGTATGAACCACAGCCTGGCTGATCAGGAAGGGACTCCGAGGAACGTCTCCCCCTTGAAGAGTCAGCTTTAATGAGGAAGAAGGATTGGGGCCCCACACAGCGCCTGGGGAATGGGAGGTAATGGGGGGGGGTATTTGATCCAGGAGAACGGAGAAAAAGCTTAGGAAAGCTTAATAAGAATTTTGCTTATGGGGTAGGTAATGGGTGGTGGTGGAAGGGAATGGGTGGTAAGAACATACGAAAGAAGGAACACTGCAGCAAGCCTACTGGCCTATGTGAGACAGGTCCAAGTCTCCTACCGGCTTAAGCCAATGACCCAACCTAGTCAGGTCAGGTCACATTCACTTAAGGAAGGAGTACGGCATCAGACCTACTAGCACAAGCTAGTCAGGTCCAACTCACACCCACTCGTGTATTTACCTAACTTATTTTTAAAACTACACAACGTTTTAGCCTTTATGACGGCACTCGGGAGTTTGTTCCACTCTGTCGGTGGTAGGGAATGGGTGGCGGTGGTAGGGAATGGGTGGCGGTGGTAGGGAATGGGTGGCGGTGGTAGGGAATAGGTGGTGGTTGGGAATGAGTGGTGGTGGTGGTGGTGGTAAGGAATGGGTGGTGGCGGCGGTAGGGAGTCTACCTGGAGGTTATTCCAGGGATCAACGCCCCCGCGGCCAGGTCCAACACCAGGCCTCCCGGTGGATCAGGGCCTGATCAACCAGGCTGTTACTGCTGGCCGCACGTAATCCAACGTACGAACCACAGCCCGGCTGATCCGGCACTGACTTTAGGTATCTGTCCAGTTCCCTCTTGAAGGCAGCCAGGGGCCTATTGGTAATTTCCCTTATGCTTGGTGGGAGGCTGGTAAACAGTCTTGGGCCCCAGACACTTACGGTGTTTTCTCTTAGTATACCAATGGCGCCCCTACTTTTAATTGGGGGCATTTTGCATCGCCTGCCCAGTCTTTTACTTTCGTAGGGAGTGATTTCTGTGTGCAGATTTGGGACCATTCCTTCCAAGATTTTCCAAGTGTAGATTATGATATAACTCTCCCTCCTGCGTTCCAACGAGTACAAGTCAAGTGCTTCCAAGCGTTCCCAGTAGTTAAGGTGCTTGACAGAACTTATACGTGCAGTAAAGGTGGTAGGGAATGAGAGGTGGTTGTAGGGAAGGGTTGTTAGGAATAGAATGAATGCCTCTTCTGATCGAACTGAAACTCTCAATGCAAGGCACCCCCAATTAACATTTTTTTTTTAGAATAAAAAAATGTGGGGGTAGCTTTTGAGTTATAATTTGAAAATGTGTGTGCGTGTGTGTGTGTGTGTGTGTGTGTGTGTGTGTGTGTGTGTGTGTGTGTGTGTGTGTGTGTGTGTGTGTGTGTGTATGTGTGTGTGTATGTGTGTGTGTGTGTGTGTGTATGTGTATGTGTGTGTGTGTGTGTGTGTGTGTGTGTGTGTGTGTGTGTGTGTGTATGTGTGTGTATGTGTGTGTGTATGTGTGTATGTGTGTGTGTATGTGTGTATGGTGTGTGTGTGTGTGTGTGTGTGTGTGTGTGTGTGTGTTAGTGTGTGTGTGTGTGTGTGTGTGTGTGTGTGTGTGTTCATAAACTCTTGAAGGTAAAACTGTCAGTTTCGTCTTTCCTAGCGACCGTCCTCTGAGCCTACACAGCTAATATCCCCAGATAAGCTTGCCTCAGTTAAGCCCTGCCAGCTAAAGCTCTCCCCGACCCCCAGCAATACTTACCAGCTTGACGCGCTGCGAGGATAATCCAGTAAGCTCCAGGGATTTCAATCCAACTTCTGGAGGAGCGGAGGTGGTGCAGCCCGGCTTGGATAAACCACTACTACCACCACCACCACTATCACTACCACTACCACCACTATCAAGGCCACAACAACCACAATCATTATAGCTTACAGTCTATGTATGAAAATAACAAGAAACAGGTGAAAAGGAAATAAGAACCTGAGAGACCAACATGAATCAATGTTGAGCAACCCACTAAAGGAAATATATCCTTGATATATTTTTGATGAGTTTCGAGAGTCTTACTACTCCCGGAGCCCGGCCATGGGCCAGGCTCGTTTGGTGCCGGAGATTGCACATTTTTTTTTCATTTCGTCTGAGGTCCACACTGATCACGTAACAGATATAACCACTAACCCCGGAGAACTAAAACAAACAAACAAAAAAATACCTACTCGTGCAGCACCTGGACCGGATTCATAGAATTCCTTATTTATAAATAAGTGTGAAGTGCCACTAGCATCAGCACTTAATATCCTTTGAAGAAAGAGCTTAGATCTAGGTGAAAACCAGACTTGCACAACCTGCACTACACAATCCAACATGGATTTAAAGAGGGAAGATCATGTTTGTCTCAGCAACTAAACTAATATGACAAAATTACGTATTTTGCGGAGGGTGATTGCGCACAAAATGAGAACCATAGTTATAACTGGGCAAGTTGGCGAATGGATATTCAACTTTTTGATTCATAGAACACAAAGAGTGGTAGTAAACAAAACAAGATCCAGCATTAGCAAAGTAAATAGCTCAGTACCCCAAGGCACGGTCCTGGAGCCTCTACTGTTTCTTCCTCACAGTGAACATTGATAAAAACGCTCCCCGGTTACATACCATCATTCGGAGATGATACCAAAATAAACATGAAAATCATCTCGGTAAAAACTGCAAGACGATACAAGCAAAGTCTTTCAGTGGACAGTGGAAAATAACATGACTTTCAACTGTTTAGACGTGGAAAGAATGAAGACCTCAAAAGTGACACTGTATATAACACACAAGGAACACCAAACAGAACAAAGAGAACACGTGAAGGATCTGGGTGTAATATTGTCAGCTGAACTTTCTCTCAAAGAACACAATAAGGCAAATGTCACGACGGTAGGAAAATGACGGGATGGATAATGAAGATTTTCAGAAAATGGTGCCAACTGCGACACTTTCTTCAAACAGTTTGTGCTGTCTCGTCACAATATTGTTCAGTGTTGACGGCTTCATTCAGGCCAAGAGATATATCATCATTTACTACCCGCATAGAGCCAATAAAGCATTTAAATTACTGGGAACACCTCAGAGTCCCAAACATGTATTCGCCGGAGCGAAGGACAGACAGATACATGATAATATATACGTGTAAGGTGCTTGAGGGCCTAGTCCCAAATCTGCATACTGAAGTGAGGGAGAATGTGTAAAATAAACAAGAGTGAAAGGCAACTGCGTCTTGAACGCAATAAGAAAACATTGTATCAACTTACATGGTCCCAGAGTGTTTACCATCTTGCCAGAAGATATCAGAAACACTGCTGGAACGAGTGTAGAAGTCAAGTGCCGGATCAACAAGGCTGTGAGGCCAGGAGCCGAAACTCGACCCCTGCAAACACAACTGGGAGAGTACGCACCCATATGCGTACACAGGAGGTACGCGCGCGAGCGAGCACGTACCTTAAAAAAACATTGCCACCGCTGAGGCACTCTCCCTGCAAAGCTTTTTTTTAAACATGTTGAAAGCTGTCAAATCCCGAACATGACTCTTCCATCCTCTTTCACTTTCTCTCTCTCTCTCCCTCTCTCTCTCTCTCTCTCTCTCTCTCTCTCTCTCTCTCTCTCTCTCTCTCACACACACACACACAATGAATTTCATGAGTCAACCTGCGAAGGAAATGATGATATACATCTGTAACCTGTGGTATACCTGTGACCGGGTTCTGGAGTTTGTGTAGCCGGCAGCCCGGCCTGGGACCAGGCTGATTGCCTCTTCAACCAAGCTACTGCTGGTGGATCTGGCACATCACAGAGGCAGTGATCTAGTTTCCGCTTGAAGACTTCTACACCACTCCCAGCAACATTTCTGATATCTGTTAGTACCAGGTTGGAAAGTCGAGACCCACGGATGTTGATGTAGTGCTCTCATGGCACCCCCTATTTTTCAATGTGTTTATTTTACCCTTACATTCTTATTTCTCATTCCAGGACACTATTATGGCATTATGCAGATTTGGGACTAGGCTTTTTAATAACATCCATGTGTACTCGTACATTATCGCCTGTCTCTCACCTTTCCAGTTCTTGGAAGATTTCCTAGTTGTTTAAATATTATAGTGGTTCCATGCAGGCAGTTAAATGATCTCTGTATGTTTACCAGCTCTGTTGTCTCAACTCCTGATGATTAAGACACATGTTCAACAGTTGCGTATCTTTACTATTGAAACGTTCCGCCTACACAGTAGGCTTCTTCACTATTACACCTGCTACCTTTGTATTTGACTGAATACGCCTACTATGTAGGCGAAACGTTGAAACAATAAAACTACCTAACTGTTGCACATATGTCTTAATCAGCAAGCTGTCTGTATTTCACACCATTATCAGCATCTCACTTGTTATGACCGGCACTGACAGCAAGTAGCAGTACTACAAGCGAGAGAACGCAAGTGACATGAGGTGTCTCATGAACCATCCTGTCATGTTCATGGCTTTTGCAGCTGACTTGACTGCGTTCTTTAAAAGGTAGATCAGCTTATATTATCACACCTAGGGAATTTACATGATAATGTCCTACTGAGTGACCCTCCTCTGTTTTGTATACGGGAGGAAGTGCAAAACAGAGCCAATGAAGAGTAGGGGGAGCCACGGTCACAATAAGAGAGCACTTGTCAACACCTATGGTCCAAGACTGTTTAACATACTACCAGAACATATCAAATATTCTTTAAACAGGTATGGAAGTATTCCACAGAAATTTTGATCACCACCTCTGTTGTATGCAGAGGTAGTCTTGAACCAGGCTGTGATGGATATGTGAGCAAGCGAACCGCCAACAGCAACAGCCTGGTTGACTAGACAATCAAAAGAGGCGCCTGGCCCCAGGCCGGGGTGCAAGAGCACGAGATTATTATTATAATCAAGGGGGAAGCGCTAAACCCGGAGGATTATACAGCGCCTGGGGGGATGTGGAAGGCATTCAGGCTTAATTCGGGGAACTGGAGCACAGATCCAATTCCCTAAATCAAGAGCCCCTCACCAACATCAAGGAACCTTCCTTGAGGGGCAAGAGCACGAGAACTGGTGAAACAAGTCACACGTAAATCTCAAGTACTCTTGGGCGTTCCCAGTAGTTTAAATATTTTATTGGCTCTATACTGGGAGTACACGATCTCCATCTTTTCTAGGTGTGATATTGCTTCTCCCTTAAACGAAACAGACAACACTGAACAATATTCTAAACGAGAGAACACAGGTGATGCGAATAATGATTTAAATCCAACGAGTAACAGTAAACAGGCTGAGTTTACTCTGATGACCTAATACACAGTAATTACACCCCTGTTCTCTCTCTCTCTCTCTCTCTCTCTCTCTCTCTCTCTCTCTCTCTCTCTCTCTCTCTCTCTCTCTCTCTCTCTCTCTCTCTCTCTCATATCTCACACAGATAAAGCACCGTATCATCGTGTCCACAATACATCAGAATTTATACGAATGTGGCAACCACTGAGAACACAGCAAAACCTCCTAGCTGATACAGTCTTCCAGTGGGCCACTAGCATCATGAATTTGAATGAGGACAAATTTCATTTACTTTCCCATGGAAAGATTGGGGGAAATAAAGACTGGAACTGAGTACAAAACAAACTCGAATCACTGAATAGAAAATAAAACAATTTGAAAGACCTTGAAGGGATCATGTGAGAAGATCTCACCTCCAAGGATCACGACAGTGTCACTATCACAACAAGAACGACAGGCTGGATAACTAGAACCTCCAAAACAAAGAGATACCACGCTAATGTCACTTGTTCTCACCGAGCTGGAATACTGCTGTTGACACACCTTCTCCCTTTCCTACAATTCAGCAACTCTGCACTTCACGAGTTTCTTATTTACTCCATATATGAGCAGTTGGAATTTGTCACCACTGAACCCCAGTCGCATATTTCCCACTACAAGACTTGACTTACCTAGAGTATACCTGGAGAGGGCTTCGGGGGTCAACGCCCCCGCGGCTCAGTCGGAGACCAGGCCTCGTGGTGGATCAGGGTTTGATCAACCAGGCTGTTACTTGTGTCTTATACCGAGGACAGTTTTTTAACCCCTATTACCACTTCCTACTCACCCTCAAGCACTATCACCACCACCCACTCACCCTCAAGCACTATCACCACCTCCCACTCACCCTCAAGCACTATCACCACCTCCCACTCACCCTCAAGCACTATCACCACCTCCTACTCACCCTCAAGCACTATCACCACCTCCCACTCACCCTCAAGCACTATCACCACCTCCCACTCACCCTCAAGCACTATCACCACCTCACACTCACCCTCAAGCACTATCACCACCTCCCACTCACCCTCAAGCACTATCACCACCTCCCACTCACCCTCAAGCACTATCACCACCTCCCACTCACCAAGGCTCGTCACCATCTTGCATCATCACTCACCTGTAATAAAAAAAATATTACTCTCCTAAAGCAATAATAAAGTACATTCGTAGTACCACACCATCTTAATTATACTTACTTAAGTGTGTGTGTGTGTGTGTGTGTGTGTGTGTGTGTGTGTGTGTGTGTGTGTGTGTGTGTGTGTGTGTGTGTGTGTGTGTGTGTGTGTGTGTGTGTGTGTGTGTGTGTGTGTGTGTGTGCGTGTGTGTGTGTGTCTGTGTGTGTGTCTGTGTGTGTGTGTGTGTGTGTGTGTGTGTGTATGTGTGTGTGTCTGTGTGTGTGTGTGTGTGTGTACTCACCTAATTGTACTCACCTAATTGTGGTTGCAGGGGTCGAGACTCAGCTCCTGGCCCCGCCTCTTCACTGATCGCTACTGGATCCTCTCTCTCTCTGCTTCCTGAGCTTTGTCATACCTCTTCTTAAAACTATGTATGGTTCCTGCCTCCACTACTTCACTTGCTAGGCTATTCCACTTGCTTACAACTCTATGACTGAAGAAATACTTCCTAACGTCCCTGTGACTCGTCTGAGTCTTCAGCTTCCAGTTGTGACCCCTTGTCCCTGTGTCCCCTCTCTGGAACATCCTATCTCTGTCCACCTTGTCTATTCCCCGCAGTATCTTGTATGTCGTTATCATGTCTCCCCTGACCCTTCTGTCCTCCAGTGTCGTCAGTCCGATTTCCCTTAACCTTTCCTCGTACGACATTCCCTTGAGCTCTGGGACTAGCCTTGTTGCAAACCTTTGTACTTTCTCTAACTTCTTGACGTGCTTGACCAGGTGTGGGTTCCAGACTGGTGCTGCATACTCCAGTATGGGTCTAACATACACAGTGTACAGTGTCTTGAACGATTCCTTATTAAGGTATCGGAACGCTATTCTCAGGTTTGCCAGGCGCCCGTATGCTGCTGCCCGTATGTGTGTGTGTGTGTGTGTGTGTGTGTGTGTGTGTGTGTGTGTGTCTGTGTGTGTGTGTGTGTGTGTGTGTGTGTGTGTGTGTGTGTGTGTGTGTGTGTGTGTGTGTGTGTGTGTGTGTGTGTGTGTGTGTGTGTGCGTGTGTGTGTGCGTGTGTGTGTGTGTCTGTGTGTGTGTGTGTGTGTGTGTGTGTGTGTGTGTGTGTGTGTGTGTGTGTGTGTGTGTGTGTGTGTGTGTGTGTGTGTGTGTGTGTGTGTGTGTCTCTGTGTGTCTGTGTGTGTGTGTGTGTGTGCGTGTGTGTGTGTGTGTCCTGAAGAGGTACTCTCACTTAGCGAAACACGAATAATAATAGTAATAATAATAATAATAATAATAATAATCAAAGGCAAACAGTCCAAAATAAATTCAGGTACCTTATTACATTCCCTCTTTTCTGTAACTGAAGAGCCTTGGTCCCTTTACACTTTTCACCAGGGGTACTATTTTGTATAGCCCGACGGTGAGCTTCTTGCTGTCGTAGAGAGATTTATTATTATTATAATAAAAAAGAAGCGCTAAACCACAAGGGCTATACAGCGCTGTCGTAGAGAGAGATTTCGGGGTGAGTGGGAGGGTTGGTGGGTCCAGGGTAGACACGGGAGGGGAGATGGAGGGGGAAGAGGGGGGTGAAGAAAGGGTTGATGAGGGAGGGGGTGAGAGGAGGGGGAACAAGTGATTATTCAAGAGAGTGGTGGTTGGAGTGTGTGTGTGTGGGGGGGGGACAGCAACACACTTAACACACCCACTCATCAACAGCCTCTCTGCCCAGCACACTCTCGCATCTTCCATCTTAGCGAGCGAAACGTAGCAACAGGAAAATTGGGTTGAGGTTAACACCATACACAGCTTCAAGAGCGGGTATGATCGGCCCTGGAGGTAACCAGTGAAGCTTGTCGACAAGGAATAAGTCCAGGAACTATGGTTCGACCCCCTGAAAACACAAAACAGTGAATACAATATCAGCAATTGTGCCATAAGTACCAATTGTGCCATCAGAATAAATTGTGCCATCAGCACCAATTATGCCATCAGAACCAAATGTATCATCAGAACCAATTGTGCCACCAGTACCAATATTGTCAGGTATACCTTTATCTTTGACATGCCTTTGATGAGTTCCGAGAGTTTTTCTGCTCCTGGAGCTCGGCCATAGGCCAGGCTCATCTGATGCTTGCCTGATCAACCAGGCTGTTGCTGTGGTGGCCCCCGACCCACATATCCGTCACAGCCTGGTTGATCTGGCACCTGGTGAAGATACTTGTCCAGTTTCGTTTTGAAGGCTTCTACACTTGTTCCAACAGTGTTTTTTGATATCTTCTGGTGAGATGTTGAATAATCTAGGGCCATGGATGTTGATACAATGTTCCCTTATTGTCCCCACCGCACTCCTGCTTTTCACTGGGTTTATTTTCCACCTCCTCCCATATCTCTCACTCCAGTATGTTGTTATAACAGTGATTTGGGACCAGTGCCAGGTGAAGCGCCTCTCTGCACTAGTGCTACACTGACTGTGAACCAGTCACTGCTGCAGTTAACTGTGGTGGATGTGAGAGTCACTCCACTCATCTCACAGTCACTCTCATTCCACAGTTACTCCTCTTATTCCACAGTCACTTCACTCATCCCACAGTCACCCCCCTCATCCCACAGTCACCCCACTCATCCCACAGTCACTCCACTCATCTCACAGTCACTCCACTCATCCCACAGTCACTCCACTCATCCCACAGTCACTAATCCCACAGTCACTCCACTCACCCCACAGTCACTCCACTCATCCCACAGTCACTCCACTCAACCCACGGTCACTCCACTCATCTCACAGTCACTCCACTCATCCCACAGTCACTCCTCTCATCCCACAGTCACTCCTCTCATCCCACAGTCACTCCGCCCATCTCACAGTCACTCCTCTCATCCCACAGTCACTCCTCTCATCCCACAGTCACTCCGCCCATCTCACAGTCACTCCTCTCATCCCACAGTTACTCTCATTCCACAGTTACTCCTCTTATTCCACAGTCACTTCACTCATCCCACAGTCACTCCACTCATCCCACAGTCACTCCACTCATCCCACAGTCACTCCACTCATCCCACAGATCATCGTGGCAGGTGTCAGTTACACAGTGGACATTCAGACCCTCCTCTCTCTCTCTCTCTCTCTCTCTCTCTCTCTCTCTCTCTCTCTCTCTCTGGCACACATACCAACTTATTGCAGATTTTCGACATTCAAGAGAAAAACAAGAGGGTAGGGAAGGCTGCATCTTCCTGGGCTACAATGAAGCAGTGGACATGGTAAGTGACCTGGAGGTGGGACCTTTGATGAGTGTCGAGAGTTTCACTACTCTCGGAGCCAGGCCAAGAGCCAGGCTTGTGGAGGTTATCTCCCGGTCCCAGACCAGGCCTCCTGGTTGCTGGCCTGATCGATCAGCCTGTTAGTGCCCTCCTAATACACGAACTACAAATACAGGCAGAAATACAAGTACGTGGAAGTCAGGTATGGTTCAGTTATGCCCTTGATATGCCTTTGATGAGTTTCGAGAGTCTCACTACACTCGGAGTCCGGCTATGGGCCAGGCTCGTCTGCTGCTAGGAAACTGAAATTATGAAGCGGGGCCAGGAGCAAGCGACTCGAACCCTGCAAACACAAATCGGTAATTACTCTTACGTACACACGGACACGCACTAAGTTACACAAGCACATGAATATTCACATGAATTTACTCAAATGTATACACGCACACGAACTTAGGCAGACACACGAAGGCACACGAATTTACACACAGATATAAGCACACGAACTTCCGCAAACAGATATATGCGCACGAACCTACGCAAGTACGTGTACATTCTCACGATTTTATTCAAACATACGTACACTCACGAATTTACGCAAACACATGTACGTTCACACGAATTTATGCAAATCTAATTTTTTTTCTAAACCGCGTATTTACCACATATAAAAATATGTATGAAAATTACGATATAAAAAAAATACGCTGGTTAACGCCATCCAGTGGTGACGTCACTAATGAGGTCATTAATTACCGCAACAATGCGTAGCTCCCGCACCTTAATGAACGTAGTTTTATTTCGACCTTAAGGCGGATAATTGCGTGATAATGACAGGGATAATTACTTCCTCCTGATATGATAATTAAGGTGCAGTGATAATTGTCTGGGGTGTTATAGTTGAGTATTATCTAGATTATCATCACTGCTGCTACTACCAGCAGAGCTGACACCACTAGCACAGCTGACATCGCTGCTGACACCAGCACAGCTGACACTACCACCACAGCTGACAAAACTGCTGACACTACCAGCACAGCTGACAAAACTGCTGACACTACCAGCACAGCTGACAAAACTGCTGACACCACTGCTGATACCACTGCGACCACTGCTGTCACCATCACACCACCACCAAAGCACTACCAACATCACAACCATCACAACTACCATCACTACCACCACCACAACTACCACCACCACCACAACTACTACTACTACCACCACCACCACAACTACCATCATCACCACCACCACAACTACTACCACCACCACTATTAAAGATGCGTCACCCTCGACTATGTTCCAGGAAGAGAGCTGTCGCAATTACTTCAAGTATTCCCAATAACTTCAAACACCTTAATCGTCGTGAATGTCTCAAGTCCCTGGAACTGTACTCACTGGAATATAGGCGAGAAAGGTTCTATATAATTAAAACAAGGCAAATTCTGGAGGCAGTGGTCCCAAATTTGCACACAGAAATCACTCCCTACAAAAGCGAGACTCGATAAAATGCCAAGAACATAAGGCCGAGGTGGAATGAGTGCACTAAGAATTAATGCAATAAGTGCAAGGGGATCAAGACTCTTCAACGCCCTCCATAAATAAGGGGGCATTACAGACAGATTCCTGGCTGCCTTCAAGAGGAAACTGGATAAGTTCCTCATGCTAGTTCCTGAACAACCAGGCTGTGGTGTTTGCACTGGACTTCGTGCTGCTAGCAGGATAACCTGGTTGATCAGGCCAACCACCGGGGGATCGGACCGCAAGGTTAGTGAACCCCGGAATCAAGAGGTGGCAGATTACTATCCCCACGAATATTATCGCCACCACTATTAACATTATCACTACCACCACCACCATCAACATTATCACCACCGCTATATTTATTATCACTGCCACTATCAATATTATCACCACCACTGCTACCATTATCACTACCACTATTAACATTATCACCACTACCACCATCCACATTATCACTAGCAGCAGCACTATCACCACTGTCAACACTATCACCACCACCACTATCAATATTATCACCAACGCTATCAATATTATCACCACTATCAATATATTATCACCACCACTATCAATATTATCACCACCACTATCAGTATTATCACCACCACTTTCTATTATCACCACCATCAATATTATCACCACCACTATCAATATTATCACCACCACTATCAGTATTATCACCACCATCAACCACCACTGTCTATTATCACCACCACTATCAGTATCACCACCACCAATATTATCACCACCAAAACTACAACAGTACCGGCAATAACAACGTTAATAACATCAGCTACAACGGAAGGTTTTAACACCAACAATAACAACTTCTGCAACAGTAACAATAGCATTTGCAACACTATCAACAATAGCAGCAGAAGCACTACTGGCACAATCCCAACAGCAGCAACGACAGCGTTTGCAACAATAGCAACAATAACGGCAACATCAATAGCAGCAAAAACATCAACAACAGCGTTTGAAAGAATAGCAGTAGTAACATCAACAGCAGTAGCAACAACAGCGCTTGCAAGAATCTCAACAGTAACAGCAACAACGGTAACTTCAACCAAATAGCAGAAGTAACAGCAACACTGGCAGTAACAGCAACAACAGCGTATGCAACAACAGCAACACGGCCAACAATAACAACAGCACCATAAGTCAGTGTACACATTCCCTCGCTTGCTATACTTAGCGACCAACACAACCCCTTCCTTCCCTACCACCTCCATCAAGGTCCCTCCCTCCCTCCCTCCTTCAAATCAAGATCCCTCCCTCCCTCAAATCAAGATCCCTCCCTCCCTCCAATCAAGGTCCCTCCCTCCCTCCCTTACCTCTGACACACCTTTGGTGAGTTTCGGGTGTCTTTCTACTCCCGGACCCCGGCCATGGGCCAGAAATCTTGCTGGGTCGGCAATAGTGTGGATCATGGCCCCCGCGACCCGTTCCCAGGAGGTCGACCGGATATTCTGCCTTTACCTCCCCCCTCTCTCCTCTTCCTCCTCCCCTCTCCCCCCTTCCCTCTTGACACCAGCTAGGGGAGGGAACCCACTCCCTTACCACCCCATAAACACCCCCTCGCCCCCCATCATTGTGAAGGCGTGGGAATTCTCAACGGCTGAGCTGGACATGTGGGTGTTGCCTAGGTATACCTGTGGTATACCTCAACATGAGGTATGTGTGGTATGCTTGAGGAATGCTTGTGATATACCTGTTTTATATCCTTGGTATGCTTGTAGTATACATGTGATATGCTTGTGGTATAACTGTGGTATGCTTGTGGTATACATGTGGCATGCTTGTGGTATACCTGTGGTACGCTTGTGATATATATGTTGTATACTTGTGGTATACCTGTGGTATACCTGTGGTGTGCTTGTGGTATACCTGTGGTATATTTGTGGTATACCTGTGGCATGTGTGTGGCATACCTGTGGTGTGCTTGTGGTATACCTGTGGTATGCTTCTGGTACACATGTAGTGTGCTTGTGGTATACTTGTAGTATACTTGTGGTATACCTGTGGTGTGCTTGTGGTATACTTGTGGTATACCTGCCACTGGTTTGAGTTTTCTTATTGATTTGCCTGTGTTTGAAGGACTCCCACCTTCCTCACACACCTGCAGACTACCACACACCTGCACCAGCTATGTACTACTCACACACCTGCACCAGCTATGTACTACTCACACATTTGCACCAGCTATGTACTACTCACACACCTGCACCAGCTATGTTCTACTCACACACCTGCACCAGCTATGTACTACTCACACACCTGCACCAGCTATGCACTACTCACACACCTGCACCAGCTATGTACTACTCACACACCTGCACCAGCTATGTACTACTCACACACCTGCACCAGCTATGTACTACTCACACGCCTGCACCAGCTATGTACTACTCACACACCTGCACCAGCTATGTACTACTCACACACCTGCACCAGCTATGTATTACTCACACACCTGCACCAGCTATGTACTACTCACACACCTGCACCAGCTATGTACTACTCACACACCTGCACCAGCTATGTACTACTCACACACCTGCACCAGCTATGTACTACTCACACACCTGCACCAGCTATGTACTACTCACACATCTGCACCAGCTATGTACTACTCACACACCTGCACCAGCTATGTAGTAATCACACACCTGCACCAGCTATGTACTACTCACACACCTGTACCAGCTATAGACTACCACACACCTGCACCAGCTATAGACTACCACACACCTACACCAGCTATACACTACCACACACCCTGACTACCACACACCTGACCAGCTATAGACTAGCCACCTGCACACCTACACAGCAGCTATGGACCAGCTATACACTACCACACACCTGCACCAGCTATAGACTACCACACCTGCACCTGCACCAGCTATAGACTACTATAGACTACCACACACCTACACCAGCTATAGACTACCACACACCTGACTACCACACACCTACACCAGCTATAGACTACCACACACCTGCACCAGCTATAGACTACCACACACCTGCACCAGCTATAGACTACCACACACCTGGACCAGCTATACACTACCACACACCTGCACCAGCTATAGACTACCACACACCTGCACCAGCTATAGACTACCACACACCTACACCAGCTATAGACTACCACACACCTGCACCAGCTATAGACTACCACACACCTACACCAGCTATAGACTACCACACACCTGCACCAGCTATAGACTACCAGACTACCACACACCTACACCAGCTATAGACTACCACACACCTGCACCAGCTATAGACTACCACACACCTGCACCAGCTATAGACTACCACACACCTGCACCAGCTATACACTACCACACACCTGCACCAGCTATACACTACCACACACTTGCACCAGCTAACGCTGTTCAATAAGTGGCTGCTTGAGTTCAACGCAAATGCAAGAACATGAGAACAGAAGAGGAATCCCCTGCCTCCTTCCCCTCCACGCCCTCCCTCCGTCCCCTCCACGCCCTCCCTCCGTCCCCTCCACGCCCTCCCTCCGTCCCCTCCACGCCCTCCCTCCTTCCCTTCCACGCCCTCCCTCCTTCCCTTCCACGCCCTCCCTCCCTTCCCCTCCACGCCCTCCCTTTCCCCCACGCCCTCCAAGTCTTGTTCACTCACTAGTTTGTTTTAATTTCAGTTTCATATTTCACATTCCAGTGCCCACGCCCGCTGACTCCTCGCACGCCCACACTCCCTCCCCCACACCACCCCACTACCTCCACCTTAGCCCGCACCACACCCACGCCAACACACCACATCCAAACACCACGCCCACATACCTCCCCCCCTTTTCCACCTCAATCTGGCAGCCCACAGCTCTCCCACACTGGTGCCCACACTCACGCCACGCCCACACCCCCGCCACGCCCACACCATAGCCACCAATCCACTTTCCTTTCATTCTTATACATACCATACAACATACAACCTGATGATGATTTTAGGGGGTCAGCGCCCCCGCCTGGTCTGGTTTGGGACCGGTGGTCTGATCTGGTGTGTTGGTAATTCCCTTTATGTATGAAGGGAGTGTGCTGGTTGGTTGACTGGTTAGTTGGTTAATGGGGTTTCAAGCCTATCGGCTACAAGAGGTCATCAAGGCAACATATCACCTGTGTGTGTGTGTGTGTGTGTGTGTGTGTGTGTGTGTGAGATAAGTTACCTCACTACCGGCTGTGTTTATCAGCTGTGAGGGTGTGGCAGGTCTGACCTGCAGCTGCCCCACCCCGCCCCCTCTATCACAGTGATGACCAGCCGCTGAGTACAACTCTGCAAGCACAACTCACGGAGGGTCGAGCCTCCACCACTTCCTGCGGCCGAATAAATTCAGTCTAGCACCAAAATTACTGGGAACTCCACAAGTCCCTTGAGCTGTAAGTATTCCCTGGAATACAGGCGAGAAAGATACATTATTATTTACGCTCGGAAACTTCTAGAGGAGTTGGTCCCAAATCTGAACACCAGATGCCTTGAGAAACGGTGCAAAATACCTTAATGAAAAGCAAGGGCGCAGTGTGAGGAGACCAAGACTTATCAACACCTTCCCATCATACATGAGGGAGGGGAGGCCTTCCCTCCCTTTGACTCTTTGCTGCTTTTCCCTCCGTCTGTCTTTGGATTTATTGCCCATATTGCCCCTTCCCAGAGGGTAAGGCACTCAATGCGCTTTGTAGGGAGTTCTACCTGCCCATACCTTCCCCACGCTACCTTGCCCTTCCAGGTCACCACCACCACTACTACCAGTATCACCACCACCACTACCACCACCAGTATCACTTTAAGACTGTGTTATCACACCTGTTATCAGTGTCATGATCATACTACAGCACATTACTGGAACTAAATGCAAAGATAACTTTTTCCAGGTATTCGAATTCTCTCCCATTCTCTCTCTCTCTCTCTCTCTCTCTCTCTCTCTCTCTCTCTCTCTCTCTCTCTCTCTCTCTCTCTCTCTCTCTCTCACCTTTGACCTTCCCCCAATATCATACAATTCTCCACCCCCGTGTGTTGCTAACCAACAACCTGGCTAATCAGTCCATCAACTACAAGGCCTGGTCTGGAACCGGGCCGCGGGGGCGATGCCCCCTGGAATCAGCAGCAGGTAAATAGATATAGCCCTTTAAATATACCCCCCCACCTCCCATATACTCTACCTCTTTGATACATTTACCTTTAAAGAGTTTAACTACTCTCAGAGCCCGGCCATGGACCAGGCTCGTCCGGTGCTTGCCTGATTAATCAGGCTGCTGCTGCTGGAGACCCGCTGCCCCACATATCCATCACAGCCTGGTTGATCTGGCACCTTGTGAAGATACTTGTCCAGTTTCCTCTTGAAGGCTTAACACTTGTTCCAGCAGTGTTTCTGATATCTTCTGGTAAGATGTTGAATAGTCTGGGACCCCGGATGTTGATACGGTGTTCCCTTATTGTCCCTACCGCACCTCACTCCAGTGCACTCCACCCTCCTCCACACCCTCCACCTCTCTCCTCCCTGAACCCCTCTCCCACACCCATCAACACACCCACTCCAAGTATCCCTCTCACACTACTCATTTTACCTTTGATATACCTTTCATGGGTTTTGAGAGTTTTCCTTCTCCCCCAGCCCGGCCTTAGGCCGAGCTTCCTAGGTCCCAGACCAGGCCTTAGGTCTGGTTGCCTAGGTCCCAGACCAGGCCTTCTTCCCCATAATTTATCCCCATTCTAATGGTTTCTTCACTGGATCTACTCACCATTATAATCCCCTTTCCCCTCACCAATGGGTCGTACCCTCACTCCTACAAACATGACTTTGCAACAAACACACACACACACCACACACACACATCACAAACTTGTCAAGAAACCACAGGTCACATAGAAACATGGGTACAAACACAGACATGCTCTCTCTCTCTCTCTCTCTCTCTCTCTCTCTCTCTCTCTCTCTCTCTCTCTCTCTCTCTCTCTATCTCTATCTATCTATCTATCTCTATCTCTCTCACACACACAAACACACACGCACACACACAAACGTGGGAACAAACGCACTCAACAAACACTCTAAAATACACACTACAAATATGTTCATAAACACAAACATTCTTACAGCACAAACATGGCAACATACTCATTCATTCACCAAATACAAAAACAAGTTGGGAACACAATGAAACCAGAAAGTCAAAAAGAGGTTAAGACTATGAAGACCTGGTCACAACATGACCCCAACGTGTCTTGTCAGCCATTAAAGCACAGGTCTCTTGCGTTAATCGTTTAAATACTCCAAAACTGATGAAAAAAATTCAATTTAAAATTAAATGTCCCTACGTGCGGGGCTGGAAGCTTGCCAAGAAGGTTGCGTCATCAACTGGCGAGGGAGCCAGTGTGGGCGGGAAGGAAAGGCGCGCGCGGGAAGGAAGGGCGCGCGCGGGAAGGAAGGGCGAGCGCGGGAAGGAAGTACACGTTAGCACTGAAACACATGCCAACACTGAAACCCATGACAACACTGAAACACAATGTAACACTGAAATACAATGTTACACTGAAACACATGACAAGACTGAAACACAATGTAACACTGAAATACAATGTTACACTGAAACCCATGGCAACACTGAAACACAATGTAACACTGAAATACAATGTTACACTGAAACACATGCCAACACTGAAACCCATGACAACACTGAAACACAATGTAACACTGAAATACAATGTTACACTGAAACACATGACAAGACTGAAACACAATGTAACACTGAAATACAATGTTACACTGAAACCCATGGCAACACTGAAACACAATGTAACACTGAAATACAATGTTACACTGAAACACATGCCAACACTGAAACCCATGACAACACTGAAACACAATGTAACACTGAAATACAATGTTACACTGAAACACATGACAAGACTGAAACACAATGTAACACTGAAATACAATGTTACACTGAAACACATGACAAGACTGAAACACAATGTAACACTGAAATACAATGTTACACTGAAACACATGGCAACACTGAAACACAATGTAACACTGAAATACAATGTTACACTGAAACACATGGCAACACTGAAACACAATGTAACACTGAAATACAATGTTACACTGAAACACATGCCAACACTGAAACCCATGACAACACTGAAACACAATGTAACACTGAAATACAATGTTACACTGAAACACATGACAAGACTGGAACACAATGTAACACTGAAATACAATGTTACACTGAAACACACGGCAACACTGAAACACAATGTAACACTGAAATACAATGTTACACTGAAACACATGCCAACACTGAAACACAATGTAACACTGAAATACAATGTTACACTGAAACACATGCCAACACTGAAACCCATGACAACACTGAAACACAATGTAACACTGAAATACAATGTTACACTGAAACACATGACAACACTGAAACACAATGTAACACTGAAATACAATGTTACACTGAAACACATGGCAACACTGAAACACAATATAACACTGAAATACAATGTTACACTGAAACACATGCCAACACTGAAACCCATGACAACACTGAAACACAATGTAACACTGAAATACAATGTTACACTGAAACACATGACAACACTGAAACACAATGTAACACTGAAATACAATGTTACACTGAAACACATGCCAACACTGAAACCCATGACAACATTGTAACACATTAACACTGAAATATATGGCAACGCTGAAACACATGGCAACACTGAAACACATGGCAACACTGAAACACATGTCAACACTGAAAAATAGGGCAACACTGAAGGTTTGTTTGCAAGGGAAAACGAGAAAACTTACTTGTTAAAACTGGCGGGCTGGGAGCGGATGTGAGGCCCAGCAGACAATATTTATCAGCTGCTACGACGTGGCAACTCCGCCTAGACTGGATGAGATAGCTAGTGTACGAACACAGAGCGAAACATCGTCTAACCTGGGTCCCCAAACGGGCGAAACGTCAGTCCTGAATGTTACAGAGGTGTCATTTGTTTCGCAGTCGCTGCGCTGACGTACCTCATCTTTGAAGGGTTTCCAGAGTTTTCTTTCTCTCAGAGCTCGGGCCTGGGTCAGGCTTGCCTGGTCAACCAGGCTGTGGCTGCTGCTGCTGGTGGACCTGCACACTAGCGATCACAGAGGCTGTCTCAGCCGATTTTGGATAGCTAGGCTCTAAAAATTAAGTGATATTTCGTCTAAGCTATTTCAACTTTCAGGAAAGATTTCGTCTAAACTATATATATATATATATATATATATATATATATATATATATATATATATATATATATATATATATACGTGTATATATATATATATATATATATATATATATATATATATATATATATATATATATATATATATATATATATATATATATATATATATATATATATATACGTGTATATATATATATATATATATATATATATATATATATATATATATATATATATATACGTGTATATATATATATATATATATATATATATATATATATATATATATATATATATATATAACCACTGATCTCTGGCTGAAGGAGACTCGAACCTACGAACCTTAGGACAAGGTACGCAGTGCTTTACCAATCTACCCACACTGGACCAATACCTTGGCGTGTAGCATGAGCTACACGTTTGCTCATGCTCATGCTACACGCCAAGGTATTGGTCCAGTGTGGGTAGATTGGTAAAGCACTGCGTACCTTGTCCTAAGGTTCGTAGGTTCGAGTCTCCTTCAGCCAGAGATCAGTGTTTGTGTATATTTCGCATGCTCTCGCGAATTCCTTGCATATATATATATATATATATATATATATATATATATATATATATATATATATATATATATCATTCCAAATAGGTAAAACTTGCTATTTTGACTTAAATAGCAACGCTCTTCTTGCCAAATAAGACAAGTGAAA